>NW_027105456.1:277966-283769 GCF_000696795.3 Halyomorpha halys | reverse complement strand
TATTTTTATATAAGTAGCTGGTCAGGGTTGCGGTCAAAAAAAGAACAAATAGTTTAAAACTATTTTAATGTCCAACATTTCGGCCCACTTTGTAGGGCTTCATCAGGGCTAAAAAGATACAAAAAAAAAAAAGAAAACTGAGAATATTACAACAATAAGGTAATTTAAGCTTGGATCTTATCTTATCTATCTTATTGTTGTAATATTCTCAGTTTTCTTGTTTTTATATCTTTTTAGCCCTGATGAAGCCCAGAAAAGTGGTGCGAAACGTCGGACATTAAAATAGTTTTAAACTATATGTTCTTTTTTTGACCGCAACCCTGACCATCTACTTATATTTAAATCTTTACGGTCAACTATATATACATATATATAATTTTATTTTTCTTTGTGACCGCTGCTCTAACCATTTCCCTCAAATATAGTTTTCTTTGACGGCCGAAAAAACTTTGTTATGAATATATGTATAAGCTTTGAGTTTATTCTTTTTAGAAGAAGTATTTCAATTGAGAATTCTGAAATCTATTCTCCTCTTCAAACTAAAGGAAAACCCGGCTCTTTCAATAAACCGTGAACAAATAAAATGAATGTGAAATGTGATATTCATGGTTTGTTAGTTCTGACGGATCTTAGAAA
The DNA here is from genome assembly GCF_000696795.3 of Halyomorpha halys. Lineage (NCBI taxonomy): Eukaryota > Metazoa > Arthropoda > Insecta > Hemiptera > Pentatomidae > Halyomorpha > Halyomorpha halys. Next base: position 283,133 of record NW_027105456.1, on the reverse strand, counting down.
GTAGCTCTCGAAGACGGCCTCAGAGTGCCCTTGGGGAGCTGCTACCGAACTCTAATCCATTGGACGTAGAGAAAGTTCATATAGAACTCTTGTCTTTGACTATCTTGGAGGATCTTCGATTTGGGGCGTCTTACACAGTTTGTAGTCGAGGTAGTTGAGGCGTCATCTTAATCTCGTAACTGCAGCGGCGCTGGTTTAAATGAAAACTTGACACCACGCTGGTTACTTGACCCTGGTTGATTACTTCTTTGTAACCCTCACGTATATCAGAAATGAATAGGAAGATTTATAAAACAAATATTAAAAAAACAGAAGTTATTGATTGTCTATCGAATAGTCACCAGCTACTTATGTTTCCCAAACTTTGGCCAGTTTTTTAGTGCTCGAGCATGTGTATGGGTTTTATGGGTTCGCTGATTTATGATTTCATACATTTGTTCCCCAAAACCCATATTAGTGCGTCGGTATTTGGGCATAAATAATTTATATGTATATATAGTTGACCGTAAAAATTTAAATATAACAAGATGGTCAGGGTTGCGGTCGAAAATGGAACAAATAGTTTATAACTATTTTAATGTCCGACGTTTCGCCCCACTTTCCATGGCTTCATCAGGGTTAAAGAGATACAAAAAAAACTGAGAATATTACAACAATAAGGTAATTTAAGCTAGGATAAATATTATGTAAAAATAAAGTGATAAATTACATATAAATAAAAGGAAGGAAGACATAAAATAGTATCAATATAAAATAAACTTGAATGAACAATGATAAGAATAAAAAATTGGTAACAATGGTAAGAGTAAAAATGTTTAAAAAATACGTAAAATATACAATTAAAAATGTATTTCTTATCACTTTATTTTTACATAATATTTATCCTAGCTTAAATTACCTTATTGTTGTAATATTCTCAGTTTTTTTTTTATCTTTTAGTCCTGATGAAGCACTGCAAAGTGGAGCGAAACGTCGGACATTAAAATAGTTATAACTATTTGTTCCATTTTCGACCGCAACCCTGACCATCTTCTTATACTTTAATAATAATACTTCATTTTTTCTGGGTCGAATCCCTTTAGAATAAAACAGAGGAATCAACAGATGAGGGCTGAGGAACCTCACTTTTACTGTGTTACACAAAAATACAAAGAAATATAAATAGTCATTATAAAAAAAAAAAATTAACAGTTATTTGTGTTATATTCCACACGTTTACTTACCTCAAACTCTTCGTAAACAGTCGACTGACTAATTTTTTGTGTTCTCTATATTTTAATTAATTTCCTAATTTTGGAATCAATAACTGACTCTTGTTTAAAATTGTATATTTTAAAATTCGAACAAATACATTGTTTCAAATCTTATCAATTACATTTAGCGATATATTTTTTATCCAAGATGGCACAAATATAAATTTATAGACACTACACGTCTTGCTGATTGAATTAACATCTCTTTGATTTTTATAAACTACTATCTACTTTTCCGATATTTATGTTATTTTTTGTTTAGTCTATCTTAATTAATTTTTTTTTTTAATAATTTATTTATTGTTATTTACAACTGTATACACGTATATACAACAAGTAGATTTGCTGTAGGTGACATAGTGACATGATAAAAACATGGGGAGAATCTACCCACTGATAGAACTCCAATAACATTTCTAGAGGAGAAGATCTCGAGGCCATCTTCTTGACATGCGTCTAGGAGGATTATTAGGCAATGAAGGAGAAAAGCCAGGTTAGAAACAAATGGATTAGGATGGTTGGGAAGTTTATTATGGAAGGAACGGTATCAGGTTCTGGCCAAATCGGCAACATATGGAACATTGAGGTCCTGATGGATGACTTGATTTGTGACAAAGTAAGGAGCATTAAGGATTTTACGAAGGATTTTGGACTGTAAGGATTGGATTCTGGAGGAATTGTCTATGTTTATTAATTTATTTTTATAAACAAAATAGTTTAGTTAGTAATTGCCGACTCATGTCGAACATTCAACAAGTTAGCTTCTAATCGCACACAAGTGTGTGGTCTCATCAATCCTTACTTTGTTTACCAAACATTTAAAGATATTTTGGATTTGTCACAAGTGGCAAAGGTGTTGATTTTTTAGGTTATTTTATAATTTAGGGAATTAAAACATTAGGGAACATGTTATTATTACTATAATCTATTTATCTTGGACCAGATATTGTTTTTACTTATTTTACTGAGATGTAATAGTTATAACTTAATAAATATTTATTTATAATCTTAATATTTTCTTGAGACTGATAAATTTTTCTCAAAACCTTTTATTTCTCCTACAAGTCCGACGTTTCGGCCAATCCGGCCATCTTCAGGGACAATCTACTTAATACAACTTTGAAATTATATAATTTAAAAAACTCTAAACTCCATGCAGGCTATTCTGCCCAGGTCAAAAACATAAATTTCTAATTAGTCAATATTCACTTAAAACAAAATCAAAATCATTTATCCCAGACACTATTCCTTAAAATTTTTATCACAACAATTGGCCGGATTGGCCAAAACGTCGGACTTGTAGGAGAAATAAAAGGTTTTTGAGACTATAATGGATAGAATTTAAATTATTTATTTTAAATTAATAAATATTGTTTTGTTTAAACCTAAGGATATAACTGACACAAGTTCTAAATCTCCCATGCTTACCTCTCTGAAATATACAAGCGTGTGAATGTTTACTTTTGTTATTTTTCGGAGTATTCGTTGATTTTTTGAACTTGCAGCAAGTGGGCAAACCAAAATAATCCTCTCGAGAGTGTACACGTTTTTTTAATTGATAAATTCGAATCGGAGTTATTTATCTATGAATTAGGGATTGGATGTTAAACTTATAGAATTGAACAATACTTTATATCCTCGTTGTAATATCGGATTGAGAAGAACCCCATTCCCAGACAGACATTGCTAACATTATCCAATTCACTGGGCACAATAGGAGAAGGTGGTACCGTAATGGGAATCATCTCGAGTTCGTCCTCGCGTTCTTATCTCTTATCGCGGTGAAGGGTCAGGTATTTAGATTAATTGACAAAATAGTCGTGAGAATTTTCCAGTTTTAGCCAAATTATTTAATTTATTATCTGAATCAACAATATGCTTTGTTTGGAGAAGTTTATCGGGGGGTGCGGTCAGCAAAGAACAACATAAATAAATAAAACCATATTTATTTATTTTATGCCGACGTTTCGAACTGAGTTTCAGGTCTTCATCAGGGTTTATGGCGTAGAAGGTAGGCCTGCAACTGATGCAAGCCTACATAAGGCATACTAAGCAGTTGCAGGCCTACCTTCTACGCCATAACCCCTGATGAAGACCTGAAACTCAGGTCGAAACGTCGGCATAAAATAAATAAATATGGTTTTGTTTATTTATGTTGTTCTTTGCTGACTGCACCCCCCGATAAACTTCTCCAATCATTAATCTACGGTCAACTATCTACACCTCAATATGCTTTGTTGTCTTAGATAAAATGGGAGGCCTGGACACTTAAAGTTATAGGTTAAAAATTTATCTTCTTATTACCAACATTATTAACAGAAATAAACAAGATGAACATATTAATTTGTTAAACATTTTAAAAGTAAAAAAAGAAATGTAACAGCGCTGGTTCTGGGTGCGTTCAAAAGGATAGAAAAATATTTGATAAAAACAAGCAAAATTAATTTTTAGTCGCTTAGTGTGTAATTTTTTTTTTTTTTTTTATTTCTCTTATATATATTTTTTCTATTTTACATGTTAAAACTTATCCTGTTCATTTTAAATCTAATAGTCTATTTTTTAAATTAATCAAATGGTATCCATGTTAAGTCTCAACAATCTTTATTATATCAACAGCCCAACGTTTCGGCCAATTTGGCAATCCTCAAGGACAATCTTAAATATAAATTTACATCTCACATCCAATTATTTAAATAGTTTTACAGTCTATTTAAAAAAAAAAATAAAAATCTGTTTTTATGTGATAGTTGATAGGGCTTATCTAAAATTAAAAGTTTTTTAAAAATGAATCAAATTATGACAAAATAGAGTAATTTGATTTGTAATTAAGAATCGGGACTGAATAGCATGTAAAACGTTTTAAATAATTATATGTGAGGTGTTAATTTATATTTAAAGATTGTCCTTGACGATCGCCGAATCGGCCGAAACGTTGGACTATTGATATAATAAAGAGTGTTCACACTTAACCTGGATACCATTTGATTCATTTTAAAAATAAATTCCAGTCTCAAGATATCGATAAGATTATGTATAAACTAATAGTCTATGTTAATTCTTTTTCATATAATTTTTTCAATTATTTTTTCGTAATTTTAAGCCCACTTTAATTTAATTCTTTGTATCTTAATATCCTTTGTAATCAACATATTTTTCGTTATTTTATATCTTTTTTAACGCTAATAAAACCGTGCAAGATGGGGCGAAACGTTGATAAATATACAAGCATATGTTGTTGGATAAAAAAGAAAGAAAATGTATCTAAAAAAAAAAAATACTAAACACATATAAATGTAAATGTAAAGAAAGGATATTATAAATGATAATATAATAAAAATAAACTAATCTTATACAGTGAAATATAATAAAATAATAATAATTATAAAGTAGGTTTTTTTTTTTTTATAATTTCTTAAACTATCTTCTAAATTAAATATTTTCAAAAGTTATCTGATTAAATTAGTGTTGTGAACCTAATGGGTATGAAGTTGAGTTCATTAGTCGGAATTAAAACATGTTGTTTCCATACTTCTGCCAACATTCAACCATCGTATTGCTCGATGGGAGACAAGAGGCTGCCAGTACACGCAAATACCGAATTTGGGAGCAAAATGAAATATTCCATGGGAGGACCTCTTTTTTTATATGCTTTGGGTTTGTTGGGATCAGTGGTAATTCCACTAAGACGGCTGTTTACCACTGAAGGAAGAACACGTCATGCCGGCAGGTAACTAATCGAAGAGCTGGGTGAATCAGCGGCAGCGAGCGGGTTCGCATGAAGCACACTGACACCCTGTGTTAGCCATTGACTCACCTTACTAAAGTAAGATATAATTGAGTTTCTGTCAGATTTACGAGGCCCTAAAATGGCTATAACCATTAATAAAATAATTTTCATTTTTTTTTTTTTTTTT
>NW_027105456.1:275596-277470 GCF_000696795.3 Halyomorpha halys | reverse complement strand
GATTCCAAGTAAGTCTCTTGTCAAGATGGAGTCCTAAGTATCGAATCTGCTCAACAGGTGTTAGTGGTATTTTCATTTTTGAATATTAAAACATCGAAAATTTTATAATATTGAAAATTTTATAATACATAAGTTTACAATCTCCAACTACCAAAACACTGCCAATTTACATATTTCTTTTACTTTAGAAATCAGTGTTTCTGTCGCTCCCATATTATTTGTGGCGTAGAATACTTTTTAATTCTGACTTCTACAACATGCCCTGCGGTCCCTGGAAATATTAAAGTGGTGTGGGAAACAAAAAAAAACAAAAGACAGTTAGGATCGATACTTTGTTACTTTAAGCTACCTTACCCGTAGCCGGAGGAAAGATAAAACCCGCGGTGGTTATAAGAAGGACTCCACATCCACTTGCAACCTGGAGGCGACCTTCCATAAAAACGTTGTCGACCATATGGCGCACCAGCCACTTAGTTCCAAACAAACAATCTCCGATCACAACTGTCTTAATACAAACCCTCCCATCACCACCCTCTTTCACAGGAGTATTTAGGTTATAAATCATTTGTTTCGGTAGTTTAATAGAACTAGTTGCAACGTAGTTTTTTATGTTAACAGTTGGGCTCGTGGTTTCACAAGCTTTAAATTTGAGTATACCTATCTATTTTTTCAATTTTTATATTTAATATATGAATCAAAACAAAGTATTAACTAAATAACATTCGAAATTTATATGGAAAATCATTTAAAACAGATAAAAAGATTATTGATTCGCTAAATCAGTGTTCATTGTTTATGTCTAAATGACGTCAGATATGAAAACATCAAAGTGGCTAACTCCTCCTCTTGGTACAGATTAAAAAGCTTAGTTTTAAACCTAAAATTAAGCCTGTTTATATAAATAAATATATACACATTAATTAAAGCAGTTAATTAATGAAAAATAGTGAGTGACTTATATCTGAATATATATTTTATTGTCTTATATTGGCTTATATTTTTCATTGTCTGTATTGTTCAATTTGTAGATTAAATAATTTTCCAGTTTTTTAGACACTACTTGCATATCTCATATTATACATATCTTCTTACCTACATGATGTTAAATTTCATCTTTCAATCTACTACCATCTAATTCCACGATTATCAATCAATTTATTTTTTTTACTATTCAATTATCAGTTACCAATTTTTTATCATTTATGATTCAATTCAATATTTTGTATAATTCCAAATTTGTTTGTATACTATTCCTTTTCAATTTTATGTTTCTCTAAATGTCGTAGTCATCTCTTTTGTTCTATAGCCCTGATGAAGACCTGAAACTCAGGTCGAAACGTCGGCATAAAATAAATAAATATGTTTTTTTTTTATTTATGTTGCTCTTTCCTAACCGCATCCTCCCCCCCTGACAAACTTTTCCAATCATTAATCTACGGTCAACTATCTACACCTCATTAAATATAAATATAGGAGGATGGGAGACTAGTTACTAGTTAATTGTAAATAAAGAACTAGAGTAATAAATTGTAGAATAATACTAGTTAGAAATAATTGTTGATATGATTAAGAGATAGGTCTAGAGTGTAAACCGATTGGTGAATTGAATGTGGCAAAGGTAAGGTATAGTAACAAGTAAAAAGGAAATATTAAGAATATTAGTTAAAATAACAAACAAACATAGAGGGGAGGACTGAATCATCTCACCTCTTGTCTCGTATTACAATAGGCAAATATATGAGATAAATGTAGAAGTACATGTATAAGATATTACATATAATTAATAGATAGAGGTTTTATATAATTAAGGTTTCATATAATGCTGATAAGTAGTATGTTATTATACTTTAAAACTTCTATAAAAATATTAAATG
>NW_027105456.1:271086-275536 GCF_000696795.3 Halyomorpha halys | reverse complement strand
AAATTCGTCACCCGAGGCAATTTTCCTTTATAATCGACAATAGCTACCACATAATACACTATTTTTATATATATATATATTTAACGAAATAGTAGATTATCTTAATTATGTGATACACAATTAAGATAAGAACCAGGTCCTGAAAAAGCTGAACATTTCATTCCTTCATCCGAAAAGAATTTTCCATAAAGATAAAGGAAAAAAACTCTATCCTCATCATCCTATATTCTAAGAAGCTCCTGAATTAATATTGCAGACTATAGGTAAAGGAGAGGAGACGATCGGGCAAGGACCACCAGATTTCACACGGCTCCTGGCTCTTCAGTTTTTATGAGGCATTCTTCGACCTGGTTCTTCTTGCGTTCGTTGCCTGCTCTCCGGTCTCTGATCCCTCCATATTCTATTCTATTACATTATATCATATTATAATACATTATACAAGGACATAAGTATAATAACATGTGAAGGACATCTTGCTCAATGGCAAGTCCCGGCAAGAAGCGTTTAGTTGTTTCTACTTCCGCTAAGAAAGAATCGATGCTAAAATATCGATATGCTTTCGATGCTAACAATAAATATTTTGAAATATATTCAACCGAATAAAGCAATGATCTTTTTTTATTATATTTAGTTCAACCAGATGAAGTCTATCTATCGATCAGTACCAAAATAACAATTAAATAATAAACATAAAATGGAATCTTAGTTTGTAACAATTTTTATTATTGGAGTGTTGTGCAGGCTGCGAAGGTTTATAAGCTAAAACTATAAAAATTTTAAGTTATTTAATTATATCCTTAAAACTCAAATTAAATTTAAAAAACAAACAACTAAAATATAGTATTGTGATAAAAGTAACTGATAATAATAATAATAACAATAGTTCCAATACATTATATACAACAATAAAGACTGTCACAAAATCTGATAGTGAAATACAACTTTTGTAGAGAATAATAATAATTATTAAGAAGATGATCAGGGGAGCGGTCACAAGAAAAAAAAAATAGTCAACAACTAATTATTTGCCGACGTTTTGTCTCACTCCGCTTCATCAAAGCTAAAAAAATACAAAAAATATTTTGATATAATAGGATAAAACACAAAAGTAAATTAAGGTAGGATTAAAATTATATAAATGGGAAACAAAATAATATACAAATGAAAGAAAAGAATAAATAGAATAGTATAAATGTAAAATAAACAGTGATAAGAATACAATGAAATAACGCAAACAATTAGGTTAAAATGAAAAGAAAACGTAAAATAAAAAAGTAGAAATGAGAAGACAAAATTTAACACAAAAACGGAAAATAAAGATATTTAAGCACATTTTGATTATTTCTGTTTTATGTGTTATTACTCTACTTTTCTTTTTAAACTAGCAGTATGCGTGATATTGTATTATCATTGTCTCTTTTGTATTTATAATATTTTATTTATTCTTTTCTTTCATTTGTATATTATTTTGTTTTCACTTTTATTTATATAATTTTAACCCTACCTTAATTTACCTTTTGTATCTCATTCTATCAAAATATTTTTTGTATCGTTTTAACCCTGATAAAGCTCTACAAAGTGGGGCGAAACATCGGAAAATATATAGTTGTTAACTATTTTAGTTTTCTTGTGACCGTACCCCTGACCTTCTTTTTTATAATTTTAATTAATACGGTCAATCATTTATGTATGTAATAATAGTAATAGTTTAAAGCTAAAAAATAATGATCAAAGTAATAAATTCCTAAAATCTCGTCAGAAGTATCGTATGAACTAGACTATAACTAATAATAGAATATAATGTTATATATAGTTAATAAATATAATAATAATAATAATAAGATTGTTGAGGAGAATAAAACTTTGATATTAATTTTAAAGGGTTTAGCGAACCTGAAGGTTCAATGCCGATACCACCAATTGCTATTAACATATGTCTATACTACGATACGATTATTACGATAAAAATTATATGTCTTGAAATAAAAACTAATTAAATTCACTTCAAATCCATTCAAACGTAAAACGAGTATTTTGGATGATTTTTCACAAAATAAGATAAGACTATATTTTTTTTTTCTTTTTGGTGAAAATAATTAACTTTCAAAGACTAACAGTTTGTTTTTTGTATCTTTTTAACCCTAATGAGAAGCTCTACAAAGTATGACGAAACGTCGGTAAACAAATAGTTTTTCCTGAAATAAAATTTAATTAATTCGATTTTTTTATACTATTTTATCGACTTCTAATCGAAATTGACTTATTTAATAAACATTGTAGAAAAACAAATTGTGAACATTTCTACTAAAACCGATATGAAAAAATCTTCTACAAAGTAATTGTTTTAGTTTCCGCAAAAACAACTGTACCTGGTAAAGTCATATTAACTTTCAATTATATATATTTAGAGGAAATATTGTGATAGTGAAAAATTTCGAATTCGACAGAAATACACTTTTTGAGGTCTCGTCAGTCCAAATAATTTTTTATCGCAAAATGGTTTTTGCTGCTTAAAAAAGAATCTATACATAACCGTAAGAGAAAAAAAAATTTAGAAATATCCTACTCAAACAGAAAAAGCCTAGACATTTTGTTAAACTTATATTCTTGTAAATATCTTTTAATTATCTTCTTTTAAATTTTATTTGTTTTCGGAAATTACAAAAATGGCAATAACTTCGTGACGAGCACATTTATCTAAACAGAACCTGCGTAGGGCGGTAATCCAAAGTTGTGTGATGATCTTCAAACATGTTCACTAAGATTTTATAAATTATGACTATATTAAAATATATACGTTTTTTTTAAATTATTTATTTATTGATGTTTACAACTGTATACAAAAATACAACAAGTAAATTTGATCATAATGACATAATAATATGATACAGGATGTAGAGAAACTCTAAAAACAGTTTACAATATAAGGTCACGAGGCCATCTTCTTTTCAGGCGCCTCGGAGGATTGCCAGGAATGGAAGAGGAAGCAAGGTTAGAAACTAGTGGGTTTGGGTGGTTAGGGAGTTTATTATGGAAGGAATAATATCGGATTCGGGCTAGATCGGTTACATAAGGAACATTTAGGTCTTTATGGATGGTTTTATTAGTAACAAAATTAGGAGCATTGAGGATTTTACGAAGGATTTTGGATTGTAAAGATTGGATACGAGAGGAATTCGAAGGTTTAGTGGAGCCCCAAAGCTCAACTCTGTATGTCCAGATGGGCCTTATTATTGTCATGTAGATCAGTCTTTTGTAATGAGTTGGAAGTTTAGACTGTTTGTCTAGTAAGTGCTGTAATAGTCGGAATCTGCGTGCAGTTTCCTGTCTTTTCAATCTTGGTGTGAGGATTCCAGGTTAGTCGTTTGTCAAGATGTAGTCCAAGATAACGAATCTTTTCTACAGGGGTAAGAGCCGCATTATTAAAGTATACTGTAGGGCAGTCGGCAGGTTTATGACGAAGAGTAAATGTGATTTGTTGGGATTTATTTTTATCCTCCAATTTCAACACCATTCTTCGAGGATTGTGATATGGGACTTTGGGATGTAAAGAAAGGGTTATTATTTACTGTGAGCACACATGTGTCATCAGCATACGTGGTAAGGATAGTGTTAGGAGTTGTTGGGATGTCAGCTTTATAGACGGTGTAGAGGATGGGACCGGGGTTACTACCTTGAGGAACACCAGCGGATTGAAAATAGAAGGATGAATAGGAACTATTGTGGTTTACTTGGAATAATCTATTAGTAAGATTTTAAACATGTTTAGAAACATTTTAAGAAATTATTTTTAAATGTTGAAATTATCCAGCTGCTTTTATTATAACAGATTAAGATTATCAAATGGCCTTTCTTCGTAGTCATTGACTCTTACTTTAAGTTTGCCGTAGTTTCATTGCTCACACTTTCTCCCCTCTATTGAAATTTTTGTTTACCTGAAAACTTTCATTCTGTCCATTTAGTTTCATAGTGTTTTGAAATAATTGGTTGAAGTCGGAATAAAAAAGGTCTTTCACTTTGCAGTTTAAATAAGGGACCTAAAGTTGTTAGAATGTACCTCCATTCTTAGCTGTTTTTAGCTAACCGGATCCATAAAAAAAAATAATAATAATATTTAATTTTTAATTAAATAAGAAAATCGACTAATTAGAGTAATTTATTGGATTGACTTGGGCAGAATTGCCTGCATGAAGTTGTTTTTAAATGATTTAGTTCTAAAATTGTATTAAGATTGTCCCGAATTGGCTGAAATGTTGAACTTATAATGAATAAAATAATTATGAGAGATAGTTGACCGTGGATGATAAATGAGGAGAAGATGGTTGGGGGTGCGGTCAATGAAACACAAATAAGTATGACTTACTTATTTTAATGTGTCGACGTTTCAACTAGAGTTTCTAGCCTTCTTCAGGGCTAAAAACAAAACAAGATAACAACCACAGTAAGTATA
>NW_027105456.1:268735-270871 GCF_000696795.3 Halyomorpha halys | reverse complement strand
TATAACGAGGGCAGGGAAAAGGGATAAAAGTGGAGAAAATAAGGGAAAGAGTAAAATAAGGGGAAAGAGTAAAATAAAGAAAGGGGAAAGAAAACAAAAAAGAAGAATGAAAACCAACCTGTTCGCTGAAAAGTTGCGCGCCTAATGGTCGCAGCGCAAAACTGGTCAAACTTAGAACTAAAAAAAGCCGTTACAGCAATGACTAAATGTTATTTATAAAGAAAGCGTTACGGGAGGGTGAAAATGAATAAAAATGTTTTGAGACTAAAATTAATTATTTTATATATATCTTGATTTTCGTGAGCTCTGGCACTAAGGAAATGAAGTAAAATATTTGATTAGTCAACGGGGAAATTTAACGGGCTACAGAAAGCTGAATTAAGGGTACTGTAATCTGTAAATACAATTGACAAGGCGGCGAATAAGATAAGCGTGTAAGGTTGTGAGCTTAAGAACGGATCCCTAAAATGTTATAAGCACTGATGAGTAAACGTCCGAGAGTTAGACCAAAACGTAGATGGGAGGATTGCATTAAGACTAATTTAGTGTATAAGTGCTTAGAGAGGCGTCGTCACTAGACGATGTGTGTGGAGAACGATTGGTTCTCATTGAAGGGGTTCGCTAAGCCTTTTTAATTATTGCATCCTGATTTTCTATTTGAGACCAATTATATCTATTAATTATAATAAATTAGATCCATAAAGCCTCAATGTTGTTTAATGATGTATTTCACATCTTCAACGTTCGGACGTCGTTGAATTGTCATGAATAATATCTTAATTATCATATTTAATTACAACCTTATGGTACAATTATTATGTTAATGCATGAAATTATTAACATTGCCGTATCACTGAATATTGCAATTATAAAAACAAATATATTATTCATTTATACTAGTATGCCCTGTCCCCGCAATTTTATAAATTAAACAACTGTTCATTTAATTGTACACTCGTTGCTCAAATTTTATAACTGTAATACTTGTAGATCAGATTGTAATGGATGGGTATGACACTGTAACTCCGGTTAAAGTTTGAATGATTTTTATGCAGATAACAGTTTTTATTTATTCTTTTTTTCTTCGCAAAATGCGTTATTCATCAGTTAAATTATAATTTTTACGATCCATTTTTATTATTTCACCTTATATGTAAAACATAATATGACACGGTCATCACTAAAAGGTTTTTAAACAATAGAGAAATGTTTTAGTTTGTAGTTTATTGATAAGGTAGAGATTTTTAATCCGCGAAATAATACGCAGACCTTGATCTATAGTCAAAGTATAATATTCTTTGTTATATATTTAAGTAAAACGAAATTATTATTATATTATTATTATTGATACAAATATTGGATGATTATGGACACGGACCCAGAACCGCGAGAAGTGAATGAGCATGGAGCGAGCCAACTACCTGGACCTCCATTAAGGAACATTTCATTCCCCATTCCACCTCCTTCGTCCTTTTCCTTTTTCAATCCTGTCCGGTCTCATTAACTCTTTTTTATCCTTCAGCCACCTCTTTATCCTACCGTCTTAGGCCTTTATTATTTATTTCTTAATGTCTTTCAACACGAAATCAAACCTATCTACTTAATATGCAAATGTTAGTTTTATTTTATTCTTCTACTTGTATCAAGACATTCATTTTCTATTTGACATAATAAAGTGGTAATTTAAAAAGTATAAAATTTTCCCGGTAGATAGTAAAATATCTGAAAATAATTGTCTAAAACCATAGTTCCTATTAGTACAAGAGCCCAAGAGGAGAAAAAAATGGATGTTATTTTACCACAATTTTGTATTACTCTAATGAAAACTATGTATTATTATTAGTCGAAATTGATGAATCTTCCAAGTATGGGTAGGGGGAATAAAAAATGGCGGTTGCTTCAAAACGTTAAAAAAAAAATAATTTTTCATTAAATAAAACCAAAAATTGTATCCAATTTTGTCTCAACACTTTATTTCTCACTAGTCCAACGTTTCGGCCATTCCAGCCATCTTCAAGGACATCTAAATATTTAACAGCTTATATTATATCTTAATTTTTAAACATTTACAACAACATCATTATTCACTATATAATATAACATGCCTTCAATACAAAACTCCTCCTCACATTAATT
>NW_027105456.1:262886-268465 GCF_000696795.3 Halyomorpha halys | reverse complement strand
TGTTATATTATATAGTGAATAATGATGTTGTTGTAAATGTTTAAAAATGAAGATATAATATAAGCTGTTGAATATTTAGATGTCCTTGAAGATGGCTGGAATGGCCGAAACGTTGGACTAGTGAGAAATAAATTTTTGAGACAAAATTGGATACAATTTTTGGTTTTATTTAATAAATAATTACCTTGTCTCAAAAAATTTTGAAAAATTAATAATTAAATTAATTTTTCATTCGGAGCTCTATATCTTTAAAACTACCAACAACAGAAAGCCTAAGAGAACATTATTTAAAGTAGAGTAAATTTACTAAAATATTAACTAGCTTTAATTCGAGTTCTAATAGACCAGTTTCAATAAAGTGTTAAGATTATAAATAAAATAATTAATTACTTCATCTTTAGACAACACTGCCTTCCTTAGCTATCTTACTTTGAATTGCAGTTGAACTTGTTAATTGATGTTATTTTTTCTTTTTAAATAATTTGTTTATTTTGTGAAAACATTGGTAATAAATATTAATAATGTAGTCACTATTTCAATAAAATTACTTTGACAAAAGTTAAAATTATCCAATTAAAATTTTCTTTCTGTTCTTTTTAATCTACAAAATCTTAGTTAAGCCTGGCATTCACGGGTTTGTCCCCAGTTAGTATTATTTTTGAAATCCCAACAGATATATGTGTGTACTCTGCTTGTTTTAATTAATTAAAAAAGTTTTCCAATATTCGAAATCAAGAACCAACTATTACTTCTTTTCAGATTATATCGATTTTAAAATTCGATCAATTGGATGTTTCAAATCTTATCGAATATCAAATAGATTAATTTTTTATTATAGCATAACATAGTATATGGACATTATTTGTCTGGATAATTTAATTTAAAAGTATTTGATAAGATTCTAGTACTGAAGTTGAATTTATAGGTTAAGTAGTGCTGATTTTATGTTATCTTGTAAATATTTACGTTTTACGTTATTACGTTTTATACATTTCGGATATTATTATTTTATTCCTTTTAAAAATGAAAACAAGAGTAAATCGAAGAAAATAGGCCACACCAGTCCGACGTCTACCTTGCTTCTCTGAAATACACAAGCGTGTGAATACCAAGATTGTCACTTTCATTGTTTCTCAAGTGTAGGGGTATTCATGATCTTTAGTTTAACATGTTAAAGCGTGTTAAATGGAGAAATATTTCCTTATTTTACCAATTTAAAACGATATAACATGCAATATGGCTGAGAGTCTGTTACTAGGTCTGTTAAATGGAGAATGATATCACGAAACAGACCAGCTGAGCTTGTCGCCGTTTTATTTGTTGTCGTGTTAAGTTACTTACTCGTAGTTGGTGTTTTGTTTTGTTTTTTCTTTCTTTTGTCTTGTGTTTTGGACTTTTTAAAAAATATAATCAATAGCCAAACTTTTACACTTCTACTTTTCACTTATTTTAGGCATGTTGGAATAAATTACTGTAACCAAAACTTAGAAGTAAAGAATAACAAGAAGTTTTGGAAGGAAAGGTTTCTAAGTAAGTTGCTCATAAAATCCGCTAGGAGCATTTATCATTTAACATGATTTTAAATAGAGCTGCTCACAATGGTATAACATTTAACATGATAAACGTTTTACATTTAACACAATATCATGTATACCCCTTATTTATGGGTACTTGGGATTTGCGACAAGTGCTTTATAGAGTGAATATTTGTGATATTCCATATCATAGTTTAAAACAATTTATTTATTTTCATTTATTTATACAACTAACGTTTGGAATGTATTGATTAAAAGTTTTTTAGTCATCTATTATAGCTGTTTTTATTATTGTTGGTATGATACAAATTATTAAGTGAATATACCGACCAAAGTGTCATATGTATCTGAGATAATACAGCTTTAAATGCTAAACATTTATCTAATTTTCAAAAATATAGAAAAGAAATACAAAATATGAACATTGAAATATATTTTCCTTATTTAAAAAAATAAAATTCTTATAGGTAAAAAATCAATTTGAGTTATTTTAAGAAATGTCGAAAAACCCCAGCAGACAATCGGACTTCAAATGCATTAATAAACAAATATTAAAATTATTACATCTAAATGTTTGAGGTATAAGCCTTCAATACACATTTATTAAAACGAATAATTTATAATAATAATAATTTATTCGATTGTGAAACCTTTCATTCATTCAAAATCGTCCCTTTTTGCATTGTTTGTAAATTTATTAATGAAAATAATTTCGTCACAGATTTGTTGCATTTAAATAATTCCATTGTTCCGGAGAGACTTATTTGCATAGTACTTCAATGAATGGTTATCGTTCTCAATTCTTCAATGAATTTTCTGAAAATATTTATCAATGGAATACCCATTCATAAGATTTAGATGGCATAAGTGCCGTTATATAACTACTTTTATCACGCACTTGAGATAAAAGCCTGGCATATTTCATTCCTATATTAAGCATTTATATTATAGGAATATTTATAATAATAAATATCTTTTATAGGTGCTGTGCGAAAAGGAATACAACTCAATTTGAAAATTGTTCAAAAAACTGATAAATAAATTTTTTTTCATATAATAGATGTTGTTGGGTCAGCAATTTTTAAAATATTTTACTCTAAATAGATTTGTTAAGCTATTCTAAACTCTAATTTCAAACAAAATTATTTAAATTGGATACATTAAAATTTTCCAGAACAATTTAAGAAGCCAGAATGATTATATGAAAATTATAAAATATTAAAAAAATATATTAAACATAATTATCAAATAATTATAACATTAAGATATATAAGACAAAATAAATAAATTTTATGGAATTATTAAAAGTGTATTTTTTATAACGTTTGGCAATAAGTATTTATTTCTCTTCATCAGTATGTTTAGTATTATTACTAACCCTCTTTTTAATTCAATGAAGTATTATGCCTCATTTCGCATTATGTTAATTTCAATATTTAGATTTAGTATAGTATTATATTTTTTTAATGTTGTTCTCCAATTTCAAGGGTTTTTTTTTTTTTTTTTGCTGGATTCAACTATATTAAGTCTCCTTTTCTGATTTGAAGCAAATATTTCAAAAGTGATATAGGGCCTTTGCGAAAAAGAGGTTTTAGTGGGGCGGATTTGCCCGAGAAGGATTGTCTTTTTATATTTTTTGTGTTACGATCTCTGCTATTTTGAGATAATGATGTATCGTACATCGACCAACATACTCGCTATGAGTGTCTGTTTCAAAGTTGAGATAAGTAAGCCTATGACGGAGGGTGGGTGTGGCGGGTTTTACGACGTCAATTTCAATAAAGAGTACTTAGAGTGATACGTAACGCTCCACCCCCTATATTAGTAAAAAACTTATTAAGCGCGGTTTATTGATTAATAAATATCATCTATAAAATAATTTATAGTTAACAACAGATGAAAAATTAAGCATTAGAGATAGTAGTTCATTGATTTCAAAATTGGAGACAGCTGAGCGTTTCCAATTTGTCCTGATCGCCATTTTGCCAAGTTAGCGGATTTGTTAATAACCATTGTAATTCTTGGTAGAAATAAATTTGATATTCGTTATTAAAACTTCGAGGTACCCTTAGACAAAAATTTTTATCAACAGACAATTTGTATACCACTACTGATTTTAGGAATTTATTCACTTTTGAATATCAAATAAATTTGAATGTAAAATTTAACTTAAAAAATGCGTTAATCCTCTTTTGCATGTCCTTGTCTAATATTACATTTAATTATTGGAATCAGATAGGCTTACTTAATAGATCCGTTTAAAATTGTTTAAAAGAAAATAATAACTTAAAATTACTACTAAATAACATGGCCTTCTTCGCTTTCGACCATCTGTTAAATTATTAAAGTTTTTTTTAAAGCATTTTACATTTCTTTCCAACCATCGATTATTCGCGATATGAATCGTTATAATGATAGCTTTCGATAGAGACAGGAGCGGGCAGGTTGGTCGGGAAGGGGAGGGGAAGTGGAGAAAGGAATCTGGTTTAGCTCCAGGAAGGAGACATTTACATAGCAGCTCTTGTTTCTCTAACGGTTTCTAAATTTGCGTAAATCCGCTGTCGCAATAAAATGTTTCTAATAAATTTTAAAAAATATATAATTTTTATTTAACTATGACTTAAGAAGGATAATAGTACAAGAGCCCAATAGGAATAAAAGGAAGTAATTCACACCAATTTACGATTACATTAATAAAATCTATGTTTAATTGCTAGTCAAAATTGATAATTGCTAAAAAAGTTTTTCATAAAAAAAAAAAAAATAATTTTTCATTCGGAGCTCTATATCTTTAATACTATCAACCTAACTAGAACACTTAGGAGAACATCATTTAAAGTAAAATAAATTTGCTAAAAAATAGCCCCTAACTATTAACGTTCAATAAGCATAGATATAATAGCATTTTAAAAAGCAGCATTTCATAAAAAATGCATTGAAAAATTAGAAGTTAGTGAATTTATTTTGAGAAATCTATATCAAGTAATTAATGTATATATAGAGAGAAATACTTTATTTATCTATACTGACTAAATACATTAAGTTGCTATCTCACACAGCATACTTATCAATCCGTAATCGGACATATATAAATTACACATACATGGTATAATCAGAAAAAAAGAGATACAATAATAAGATATAATAAAAAATTCTTTTTTTCCCCTACAGTTTCCTTTTACATTCAATTTTGGTCAGTACAACAAATATAAATGTTTCAATTCATTCCTATTTTTCCTTCTCATTTCTGCTCCTCCAATTTCACCCTTACACATTTTTTTAATTCACCCGATCAACAAATTCGCTCTCCGGAATCCACCCTCCTAGATTCTCTTCAGTGACCCGCTAAACAAATTCAATATTAGACGGCAATGTGAGATCAGACCATCATTCATAGTCACAGCAGTAGATCAGTTTACCAAAAACAAACAAATAGATACATTTTACGAGAATAAGACTAACACATAGATTAAAAGGAAAACATAATAAAAAGCCGGTTACGGGAAACACTTGAATGGATAAATAAGTTTAAAAAAACATACAAAAAAAATAGTATTAATAAAATAAAATAATTTAATGAATAAATACGTTAAAACGTATATAACAATTTCTTATTCTTAAGAGTAAATAAAAATGTATAAATATGAAAGAATTAAATAATTAACTAAATGAGAAAATTGGAGAAGTAGAGACAAAAATTTTGGCTACAAAATGGAGGCTGCCGAACGTATAAACTCGATTGTAACTGTATAAAAAAAATTGTATTATTGACAGGAACAAATTTGATATTCGTTCTTTGTACCTCGAAAACAATAATCAAATTTTTTATAGCAGCAAATAGAATAAAAAATTATTGTTTGAAATTTGAAGTTAAAAGTTTCTAATAATATGTCACTTACTAAGGAAGTCATCATTGATAAAAAATGTACCCTCCTCTACGACCCAACGTAAGTCTCATATTTGGTTCATTATTCTTTTCCTTTCTCCATATACTACCTTTTTCTATTGTATATATGTATATATATATATTTGTTTAAAGGAATA
>NW_027105456.1:253364-262094 GCF_000696795.3 Halyomorpha halys | reverse complement strand
GATGAAGACCTGAAACTCAGGTCGAAACGTCGGCATAAAATAAATAAATATGGTTTTGTTTATTTATGTTGTTCTTTGCTGACCGCACCCCCTGCTTCAAGCATAAAAAAATGTATAACACATGTAAAACTTCTTCAAGCATAAAAAATGTATGTCTGCTTTTGAGATAATGCGAATATTTCATGTTGAAGCATGAATGGATTTCATGAATGAAGTATTATCTGGATATTGTGATTAGTTTAAATAATAATTGTGTAATATACGGAGCTTGTGTAATAACAAAAAAATAAATACATGGTCATTTTAAGCTGGTACAAGTCGTCGAAATTGGGATTTGAGACCCAGATATACGAATGACATGGAGACCATCTGTTGAGAAAAAAAGCATTGAAGAAACGAAGACACTGCAGAGGCTACATCTAACTTATCACACTAGGCCAACAACCAACCTGTAATAAATACTTTATAAAATTATTTATAAAAGTGGAATTATATTGAAAATATTACTTTATATATTATATTTACAAATGTAACATAAAAATATATCTTGTAAATTTGATGTAAGATCATGATTTAATTCAGGCATGCAGAGAAGCTTGCCATTAGTAGCACTCTAATAACATTTCAACATCAGAAGGTCTCGCGGCCATCTTCTGTTCAGGCGCCTTGAAGGATTGTCAGGAATGGAAGAGGAACCAAGGATGAAACTAGAGGGTTTGGGTGGTTAAGGGGTTTATAATGGAATGATTGATGTCTGGTTCGGGCTAGGTGAGTCATATATGGAACATTAAGGTTTTATGGATGATTTCATTTATGCCAAAGTTGAGGATTTTACGATTGGGGCACGAGAGAAATTCGGATGTTTAGTACTCCGTAAGACCAGATAGGCCTTATTATATTCATTTAGATCAGTCTTTTGTTATGGCTTGAAAGTTAAGACCATTATTGCAGTGAGTGCTGTATTAGTACGGAATCTAAGTGCAGTTTCCTTTTTTTTTAGACTTGCGTGAGAATTTCAAGTTAGTCGTTTGTCCAAGGTAGTGGATCTGTAAGAGCAACATTATGAAAGGATACTAGAGGTATTCCTGATCTTTAGTTTAACATGTCAAATCATGGTAAGTGGAGAAGTATTTCCTTCTTTTACCGTGTTAAAACTATATAACATATAACATAGTTGAGAATCAGTAACTAGGTCTGTTAAATGGAGAATGACGTCACGCAACAGACCAGCTTTGTCACTTTGAGCTTTGTAACTTGGGAGGAAGATAATCAAGATGAGCTGATTAACAACTTTCATTACATTATTATTATTGTCATCCATTGCTGTATTGGTTATAAAAATATTCAAAACAATACACATACAAAAAAACAAAACAAAAAAAGTAACCTAACACAACAAACAAAGTGGTGACGAGCTCAGCTGGTCTGTTGCGTGACGTCATTCCCCATTTAGCAGACCTATTAACAGGCTTTCAACCATGTTAAATTTTATAGGGTTTTAACATAGTAAAAGAAGGATATAAGTCTCCATTTAATATGAGTTTTTCCATTTAATACGCTTTAACATGATGTTAAGAAACTGCTCGTCGATTCCGACTATTACAACATTTACTTGACTAAACGGTCTAAATTGCCAATCCATTACAAAAGACTGATCTACATGACTATTATAAGGCCTATCTGGACATACGGAGTTGAGCTTTGGGGCTCCACTAAACCATCGAATCCCTCCAGAATCCAATCCTTACAGTCCAAAATCCTTCGTAAAAACCCAGATACCGTTCCTTCCATAATAAACTTCTCAACCACCCAAATCCAATTGTTTCTAACCTCGCTTCTCCTTCATTACCTAATAATCCTCCTAGGCGTCTGAAAAGAAGATGGCCTCGAGATCTTCTCCTTTAGAAATGTTATTGGAGTTCTATCAGTGGGTAGAACACTCATTCTGCACATGTTTGTATCATGTCACTCTGTCACCTACAGCAAATTTACTTGTATATATGCGTATACATTTGTAAATAACAATGAATAAATTATTAAAAAAACAAAACAAAAATTATGTTAATCTAAAGTTCATGAATGCCCCTGGTGTTTTAAGTTTCAAATCCAAATTTATGAGAAAAAAAAATGGAAATGTTATACTACTATACTTTTGTAATGTAGGAATTAATAAACTCGAATACAATTCGCAAGTTCATGAATAATGATGATTCTTGAGAATTATCTTTCTGTATATCTATGACTACTACATGGTGTGTCTACCTAAGGTATACATATACATAAATATGTACAGCTATTTTTGCTGATGTGATATCATATGAGTCACGGTAGTTTACTTTAGAAAAGAAAAACTATGGATATTTTTTAAATAAAATATTCCGTTAGATATTCTGCCCGAAGTGTGCTGGATTGTAGAGATTGTAATACAACTCTAAATATCAGGTTCTGTTCTAGTAATTGTATATCTATCGATATCAACGTTATGTCGTTTTTTTTTTTTTTTATTGTAATACTTATTGATAAAATATAAAATATTATATAATAATAAAGCAATATGCGTTTAGATTTAGAATTTATTTTACCCTTAGGCCACAGGGTAAAATAAATTCTCCCTCTTAAGAGTTCTGGCAGCCCAATAAAGTATCGCGAACTAGTACCTCTTGTTCACGCCGTCATTAAAATTATCTCCAATGTCCTAAATGTATAATTTATAATGCGATATAATAATTGAAAAAATTGTGTACTTATCAATAGTTGACTAATAATTATTTTTAATTTCGCAATTTATTAATTCGTGTTTATAAAATAGGTTCAATTCAGGCAGATAGTACTTTTTCCTCTAATATATTAATAATAATAATATTTGTATATTCAAAGATTTACTTAAAAATAATAAATAAAAAAATGTTGATATAATTAAATTCCATAAATTGAAGAATTGTTTTAACAAAAATGTATATATATTAACACTTTTGAAAAATTATTATTGAACTCTCTCGTGTAAATATGTTAAATTATAATAGGAAATGTTGATTTCAAGCATGATAATAAAATATTAAAATAAAGTGTATAATTTCTATGTTTCAAAATTTGAATTTTTTAACAGTTGATGTAACTTACATATGTCAAAAAAAAATTCTAATTACATTTTTTTTTTTTTTTTTTTAAATAAAAACCGTTTTTTTCTTTCGTTTTTTGATTTATTATA
Source organism: Halyomorpha halys (assembly GCF_000696795.3). Taxonomy (NCBI): domain Eukaryota; kingdom Metazoa; phylum Arthropoda; class Insecta; order Hemiptera; family Pentatomidae; genus Halyomorpha; species Halyomorpha halys. Next base: position 258,886 of record NW_027105456.1, on the reverse strand, counting down.
GAATAGAATAAACAAAAATAGAACAACAATTTTTAGAGATATGCAGAATCTGAGTTGAATTTATAATAAAAATTTTGGTACCGTGTAAATCAAATACTGTTTTTTCCTCCTAAAGCCTGAACTGCGAATATTCCATACAGTTCCCTCGAATTAACACTATTTAACAGCCTTGAAGGGGCAACCTATGCGTGGCGGGGTAGATCAGTGTGTATATGATTGTTCAGACAGCTATTTTTTGTTTCCCTTTTACAAACTCTTTATTGATTTGCTGCAGTTCACCTCTCAGGTAGGCCTGGATGAGGCTTATAGGAGAGGGAGAGGGGGAGAGAGAGAGAGAGAGAGAGAGAGAGAGAGAGAGAGAGAGAGAGAGCTGTTAATCGAAAGAAAAAAAAGCAGCGGATGGACGGATTTTTTTTTTATCCAACGTATCTTAGAACGTTAAATTTAAATTAAGTTTTCTCGCTTAACCATAAAGAATTGTAAAGGTTACTATCTTGAAAGATTGTTCTTGAATAACAAGTTTTTCTGATAGTGTGTAAATAATGCCCGATTTTAAGCATTTTAGGATTTTAGGCATCGGATGTCGAAACCCTACATCATGAATCAGACACACTAACAGTCCAGTTACCAAAAGTGCTTTTTCTGATTCAATGAGCTCTTAAAACCATCAATAGCGTTAGGACAGTAAAAATTAACTAAGGTTCACTATAGAGCAGTATTGACACTGTACCCTTATAGTAGTCTGACATAAATAGGTTATACAGGTTAGGAAGGATATTTTCAGTGAAGGATAACGCCTTGTACCTATCCATTTATTATATTGTGACGCTATGATATATTTTTCAATCTCTATAAGGCAAGTTATGCTTTGTATTTATCTTAACGTGAACCCACTTTCCTTATTAGGGCTTCATTCCGTACGTAAATACACCTTCTGAAGGACATTTGTCTTCATGTCCATATAAAGATTATAAACAGATGTAAATGACCGGGATATTTATGGGCCATTGTTTTTCAATTATTTTAAAAATAAATATATATGTATAAATGTATCGATCATTGGACATTTGCAATTTATCAGACTTTTTTATATCAGACTATAGTGGGGTATTCATCTCCGTTTTGATATCGACATTTTTCACTGTTCATGAGAGTATATGGACCACTCTCCGTTAGAGTAGACTGGTTTCTATTTGTTCTAGTTGTTCGTATAAAATGTTGGATTTTTGTAAAAATATATCTCTAGACCCATAAGACGCACATATGTCTGCCAACACTCAAAATAAAGGAAATTTAACTAACTATAAGGTAGTTTAAGAAACTTATCTCCGTAGGGATAGTAGTTTTTATGATATTCACATATGAATATAAATTTGGCAAATGAAAATTTGTCCGAACAACTATAAATCAATTTATTTTAGCAAATTTCATGTTAACTATTACTCTTACGAAGATAAACATCATAAACTACTTTATAGATGATTAAACATGCTTTAATTTGAGTGCTAATAGACATCTGTACGTCAAATACTTTTTGAGATATACAGTTTTCAAAATAAAATCACTAACTATTACTGATTACCGTCCCATACAACATTTTTATGAAATGTTGCTTTTTAAAAAGCTATATCTCGAAAACTATTTAACGTAATTAACTGTATTAGGGCTCATATTTTATCAAATTTGCTCTTCTTTAAATGACGTTCTCTTAGGTTTTTTTGTGTTGTTCCTACTTTTTAAGATATAGAGAGCTCCGAGTGAAAAATTATTTTTTTTTTATCGCTTTGGACAGCCGCCATTTTTTATTCCCCCTACCTATACTTGGCAAACTCCCAATTTTTGCTAGTAATTATACATAGCTTTCATTAAAGTAATCAAAAATTAGGGTGAGATATCTGCCTTTTTTCTCCTCTTTGGCTCTTGGTATGGACGGCTCCTTTGGATAAGGACTTAATCTCCGAATGTTTGTTTTAGTTTCAATTTTTGTGGTATTATACAATCTAAAATGTTTTGATTAAAACCGTTTATTTCTTTAATTCAGATTGTTTTCTATTCTCCATTTTTTTTGCTATAAAATGATAAATTTTTTATCTACTGAATTTATATTTTTAAATTAAAAATTTCTAGAAACGTAACCATTAATAGTGCATTAGGTTTTTTAATTATACTTCAATATTTAGAAAAATAAAATTAAAATAAATAAGAGTCAATGACCACAACACGGCTATCAGAGAGCTTTAAATAGCTGAGCAATGGATTCGTCAGTTACTTGTGGCGCTATCAGTAGCTGATAAGGAGCAACTATTTAAATAAAGCAACTTGATCTTTTCTTATCTTATCACTCAATAGATTTATTATTAGCCGATAACTGGCACCTGTGCTCTTTGCAATTAACAGGATTTTTGTTTCGAGTTACATAAAATGTTCTTTGGTAAATACCTTTTAAAAGTGGGACGTTTATTATATTTTCACCATTTCCAAAACCAGGATACTACTGTACTGTCTCACAAGTTATAATAAGTCAGATAATTATAACCATGAAAACGGGCAAAAAGTCCTAGTGCTTTCGGTATCGAACCTTTGGCTATTAATTAAATTAAATTCTTAGAGATTTGGACAAGCGGTTAACCTGGAATCCTCACACCAGACTGAAAAGACAGGAAACTGCACGTCGATTTCGACTATTACAGCACTTACTAGACAAACGGTCTAAACTTCCAACACATTACAAAAGACTGATCCATATGACTGTAATAAGGCTAATCTGGACATATGGAGTTGAGCTTCGGGGCTCCACTAAACCTTCGAATTCCTCTCGTATTCAATCCTTACAATACAAAATCCTTCGTAAAATCCTCAATACTCCTTACTTTGTCACAAATAGAATCATACATACCCGAACCAGATATCACTCCTTCCATTATTAACTCTCTAACCACTCAAACCCCCTAGTTTCTAATCTTGCATCCTCTTCCATTCCTGACAATCCTCCGAGGCGCCTGTAAAGAAGATGGCCACGAGACCAGCTAATGTAAAATGTCATTAGAATGCTACCAATGGGTAGTTTCTCTACACGCCTGTAACACTCCAATTTAACTTTGATCAGATCTACTAAATGTATTATAATGTACAGTTGTAAATAGCAATAAATAAATATTTTAAAAAAATTCTTAGAGAAACATTTATTTTTGGAAAATTACAAATTTTATGTATGTAATTAATTGTAGGAACATGGTCTGAGCGGCGGTCAGGATAATAACGGTATAAAGGTATTTGTAATAAAAGTTTCGTCCCTTAAACTGATTTAATCAGTAGTAGAAATATGTATAATATATACTAATTTTTTATTTTTTTTATTATAAATGAACAATCTTATAGTTTAAACAAATTAAATTATCACTTAGCATTACTAGGGATTTAAGAGAAAACCATTTTGTTGAATTTTTTTTAATATTTTAAACTTTCAAATTTCCAAAAACTCTAAAACAATTTTTTTAAAATTTATTTAATGTAACTTATAACTGTACCAAATAATAAGTACGATAAGTGAATGGGATGAATATTTCAAACACTTCAAAATCTTGCATAAGGAACCACCTATTGGTGGTACATACTACAAGCATTAATTTTAATAGAAGGTCCCGTGGCCATCTTATTTTCAGACGCCCCGGAGGATTATTAGGAATTGTTAATGATGAGAGATTGAGAACTAATGGCTTAAGATAGGTAAGGAGTTTGGAATGAAAATACGCATATGTTTTGGGCCAAATATGCAACGAATGGAATGAGTTTATTTGTAACGCAATAAGGAGCATCAAGGATTTGTTTGTTTGTTTGGTTGTTTAGTGGCGCCCAAGTTCATTGGTCGTCAACGCCATGTATATTTTATTTAATTTTGCTAATATTCGTTAAATTATATTTATTTCTTGATTTGATTATTTTATTTATTTATTTATTTTTATTTATTTATTTCTTCCGATCAAGTTATATTTTTGTCAGTAAATTTTGTGATTTCAAAAACCGAAACACCAATTCTATTGCCTTATCATCGTCTACAATGGTTTTCGAGATATATTGGCTTAGTCCCAAGCTATTGAGGTGTGGTGTAAAATATGGGCATCGTTGGAAAACATGGCTTATTGTTAAATTGTTATTGCAATACTGGCAGTTCGGAGGCGTTTCTTATGATATAAGATAGGAGTGGGTGAGCCTCGTGTGACCTATTCTCAGCCTAGTCAGTTCAACTTCCTCTCTACGGCATTTGCTACTGGAGGTACCCCAGGGCTTGACATCCTTTTTAATAATTTTTAATTTGCTCATTGGGCTGCATCAAGGATTTTACGTAGGATTAAAACAAAATTAAATAGATAAAAATTGATATTATTGAATTTTTTTACCCTATGTTTGCTTATAATTTTTGTAATCCGAACATCCCCTTATAGTAATTAGTTCAGATTATCTAGATTACACTGTATTATAATATAAAATAGAAAAATATACAATTATTTCTGTTTTATTATCCTGTATTATCCCTTTATTTATCCATTTACTTACATTTATCAGTCTCCTTCATTTGTTATTGCCCAATCCTCAATCATACTTTTTTTGTTATCATAGTAGTTATTACTTCTCTATTCATTACTGCAGTTATTCATTTTAAACTCTATTATTCGTTACTATACTTGTTGTTATTTAATATTCTATTAATTTATATTTTTACTCTAATTTACTTACTACCTTTTTTTAATATATCATCTTTTGTTTAACTATATGTATATTCACTTAGACTTATTATATTTTACAACGTTTGTATTTTGTTTTTATTTTGAACTTATGAAGCCTTGCAAAGTGGGACGAAATATAGGTATCAAATAAATGGTTTTTTTTTCTGCTATTCTTTCACTCTTATTTTTTTAAATTCTTCATTTATTACAAAAGATTGATCTACATGACTACAATAAGGCCTATCTGGACAAACGGAGTTGAGCTTATGGGCTCCACTAATCCTTCAAATTCCTCTCTTATCCAATCCTTACAATCCAAAATCTTCGTAAAATTCTACATATTCCCTACTTTGTCAAAAATAAAATCACCTACACAGACCTAAATGTTCCATACCTAACCGATCTAGCCCGAACCAGATATCAATATACTACTCCCTAACTACCCAAACCTACTGGTTTCTAACCTCAATCCTCTTTCATTCCTGACAATCCTACGACGGACCTGAAAAGAAGATGGCCTCGAAAGCTTCTAATGTAGTAATATTATTAAAGTGCTACTAATGGGTTGTTTCTCTACATGCCTGTATCATACCATTATAATCTAACATTAAATTTATTTGTCAATGAACATAAAAAGTTTTAGAGTAAACAACTTACCTCGTCACATACAGGCATTATTAACAGAAAAACGACGGGCAATAGCTAGGTGGCATAGAACAAGATATCCCTCGGACAAAACTCATTACAATAAATTGACTAACAGACTAAAAGCAGAAATTAGAAAACACAGAATACAAA
>NW_027105456.1:250570-251984 GCF_000696795.3 Halyomorpha halys | reverse complement strand
CCACCAATGGGTGGTTCCTTCCCAAGATTTTCAAGTGTATATGAAACATACTACATATTTACCTGTTGTATTATTTTGTACAGTTGTAAATTACGATAAATAAATAATAAAAAAAAAAAAATATATTTTCCAATTATATAGTTTTATTTACTTTTATCATTGTGTACAAGAAATATGATGTATTATTAATTAATATTTTTTTTCTTTTTCAGGTAAGTAGTGGTGCCGTGGCATATTGAACTAGCTTTAACGTCCTAATTTGTAAGGTAATTTTACTTTAACATTAACATATGGAATATAAATTATTCAGGAGCTAAAGAAATAAATTAAATATAAGTGCCTGAATTATATCTAATTATCATTTTTAATTTCACAATTTTATTACTTCAGATTAGGTTCAGAACAGGTAGATAGCAAAATATCTCAGCTTCATAAAAATATCACATTTACTTTTTCCTCTAATTTATTAAAAATAATATTTGTTTATTCATAGATTTAGTTAAAAACAATAAAATATTAATATAATTAAATTCCTTAAATTGAAGAATTATTCTGTAAGTGTAGGAAGATAGTCCGGGTGGCGGTCAATAAAGGTACTAAAATAGTAGCAAAAACTGTTCATTATTAACCAACGTTTCGCCCCATTTTGCTGAGATTCGTCAGAGCTGTCTTCATGGAAACATGAATGACAACTGATATAAAGTCACTGCAACGTTGGTTTACAATTAAAAATACCAAAATAGTAGCAAAATTTTGGTTCCTTTATTTACAGTCTACTTCATAGATTGTATAATATCTTCTTATTTATTTTCATATTTAAAAAAAAAAATTCTTACAATTAAATTCCAGAAATTAAAGGAGTATTATAATGAAGGTGGATATATTGACACTCTTAGAAAATTATGAAAGTATTTCATGTAAATAAGTTAGATTTTAATTAAATGTTTTGATTTTCGAACTCCAATTTGAAATGGAAATTACAATTTAGAAATAAACTTATTAATTTTTCGAAATATCTTTATTTTCGAACAGTGTATGTTTTAACTTGAAATAGACTTGCCATAAAATTCTAATGATTGTATTTTTTATTTATTTATTTTTTTGGAGTTAACAAAAATAAAAGGACGATTTTAAGAAATATACAGAATTCGTGTTCAATTTATATTTTTTAAGTATTTTTTTAATAATTTATTTATTGATATTTATAACTGTATACATATATACACATCAAGTAAATTTGCTGTAAGTAATATTATGACATGATAAAAACATGTGGAGAATCTACTCATTGATAGAACTCCAAAAACATTTCTAAAGGAGAAGATCTCAGACGTCTAGGAGGATTATGAGGTAGTGAAGGAGAAGCCAGGTTTGAAACGAGTTGGTTTGGGTGGTTGGGAAGTTTATTATGGAA
>NW_027105456.1:244052-248915 GCF_000696795.3 Halyomorpha halys | reverse complement strand
TGTTGTACAGACCGAAATGGATTGTAAAAGGAAACTGTAGGGGTGAAAAAAATTGTTTATTATATCCTATTATTGTATCTCTTTTTTTTTCTGATTATACCATGTATGTGTAATTTATATGTGTCCGATTACGGATTGATAAGTATGCTGTGTGAGATAGTAACCTAATGTATTTAGGCAGCATATATAAATAAAGTATTTCTCTCTCTCTACGATCTAATTTTGTATGATAAATTTTTAAATTCTTTAAATTGTTAAAGAATAAATAAATTTTTAAATTGTTCATGGTCAGCAGTAGAAATGCGAGCAATTTCGGTGATATAGATATAGGAGGAAATACGTTTGAACAGGTAGATAGGTTTAAGTATTTAGGTTCTACGGTAACTAGAAATTGATGAGGAAATAAAAGCTAGGGTGAAGGCGGGAAATGCTTGTTATTTTTCAATTTCGAAACTGCTTAGCTCGCGCCTTCAATTGAAAAACTTAAAAATTAGAATTTACAAAACCATTATCCTTCCCACTGTTCTTTATGGGTGCGAGACATGGCCTCTTACACTAAGGGATGAACAGCGCGTTAAGATTTTCAAAAATAAAGTATCATGCAAAATATTCGGACCGAAAAAGGATGAATTAATGGAAGAAATTAGAAGATTACACAACGCTGAATTAAGGTACCTACACCCGGTAAAAATAATTCTGGCTATAGCATTGCGGCGTGTAAGATGGGCATGTAAAGTTGTAGGGCTTTGTAACGAGCGGATCCCTAAAATATTAATAAACACGGAACCAACGGGAAACGTCCGATGGGTAGACCGAAACGTAGATGGGAGAATTGCGTTAAACTGATTTAGTGGAATTGGGTTTGGAGGGGCATCACTGGAAGGATGTGTGCAGGGAGCGTTTGGTGGTTCAGCATCGAACTTTCGGGTTCGTTAAGCCTTTATTATTATTAAATTTTTAAATGCTCTTAAATATTTACACCAATGACTTGATTTTTTTAATTCTTATTTTTAATATTTTTACCACATCTATGGATATGAAAATATTTCCACTATATATCCTTATTATTCTATAATTTAGAAATAAATAATTCAATAAATAAAACATTAGATTGATTTTTTTAATCTTGGTAAACCGGTTTAATCCTGCCCCATCGAAGAGATTAGAATGGTGGGTTAGGATAGGGTAGGGACGGGGTTGGATTAGTGTATAGCTGTAATCTCATTGAACATTTCTTTACTTACCTTTACTCTCGAAGTTGTATTTAGTTTAATATTTTACTTTTTTCAAAATAAAAATTAAATTCTTAACCATAAAATGCTTGTGAACTTATTAACAAAAACAATGTTCAAATATTTAGTTATAATAAAAAATATATATTAATATTATATCTAATGGATATCACTTCTTCTTCATAATTATATAATTTTTCTCTTGTAATTATTGATGATGGTATAACAAAAACTATTGTTCTATTATTATATTATCTATAGGATTATTATAGAAGCGTGAATGCTGGGCATCCATCCTCATAAGGTTAATACCTTACCCTTCACCCCCTCGGTACAGTTTAAGCTGACCTCTATTTCCATGGAAACTATTAAGAAAACAAATTGGCTTTATTAGTGCCCAAGATGAGATTGGAAGAACGGAATCTGCGATTGTTTGCAGTTCCGCGTCATTATCTTTCACTCCTTTCTAATAAGTTAATCTGGGGCACTAGGGTTACTCTGTTTACGAAATCTTTTATTTAATCATCTACCAAATTGTACTTAAATTCGTTCTCTATTCAGTATACTTCTAGCGAGGCCGGGAATAACAGTGTAAGTTAAAAAATGGTTGAACAGGTTAAATCTTTCTCCAAAAAATTTTTTTTTCTTTCACTTACCTATATATGGAATTGGTACTATTACTTATTATACTAGGTACTTATTATAGTTAGTTAAATTATCTCTATTTTGAGTGCTGCCAAACATATATACGTCTTATAGTGCCTGAGATATATATTTTCAAAAATCATAAATTTTATCCATACAACTAAAAATTAACATTTTGTGAATTTTTTTTTGTTAAATATCACAAAAAATACTACTCCTACGAAGATGAACATCATGGACTATTATAGGGGTATTCATGATCTTTGGTTTAACATGTTAAAGCGTGTTAAATGGAAAAACTCATGTTAAATCGAAAAAAATTGCCTTCTTTTACCGTGGTAAAACGAAATAACATTTAACATGGCTGAGAGTCTGTTACTTGGTCTGTTAAATGGATAATGACGTCACGCAATAAACCAGTTGAGCTCGCCGCCATTTTTGATGTGACAGCTCAGTTCTTTCGTGTGTTTGTGGTATTCATATCCCTGTTATTAAACCAGAATGGATAATTTTAATGATACATTTGAAAAAAAAAACAGTAAAAAAACAATGTAATTTCATTCTACTATCTGAAAATTTGTAAACGCTCGCCAGATAAAAATCTCACTATATGAACCATGTAATTATTCTTAGGGAACATATGTCCCAGAATAAAGTTATTTTTTCATTTGATTTCATAAGCTAAACTTTCACCCAAAATCCACTTTTCACCCACTCTAGGCATGTAATTAATTACTTAAATCAAAACTGAAGTAAACAATAACATGAGGGTCTGGAAGGAAGGTTATAAACATAAAGGCTTATACAACAAGTTGCTGAGAAAATCCGCTAGGGGCTCTTATGCATTTAACGTTTAACATGACTTCAAATAGGGCTGCTCACAATCTTATAGTTATAACATTTAACATGGTAAAACATTTAACACAACATCATGAATACCTCTTATATAGTACGTTTAACTAGCTTTTATTTGAGTGCTGGCAGACATCTATACGTTTTATGGTTCGTGAGATATAGATTTCTTATAATAAATTCAATAACTACTGGTTTTTCAATAAATTTTAAAAATCTATATCTCGGGAGATATAGAACGTAAATAGCTCTATTAGGGCTCATATTTTAGTGAATTTACTCTACTTTAAATGATGTTCTCTTAGATTAGAGTAAGATAGTCCGGGTAGCGGTCAATAAAGGTTTCAGAATAGTAACAAAAACTATTTATTGTTAATCAACGTTTCGCCCCACTTTGCAGGGATTAGTCAGGGCTAAAAAAAAATTATGTTTATAAATTACATAAAAAAGAAATAATGACAGAACTGATAAGAGCGACGTTGGATGCCAACAACTTCAGTTGACATTAGAATGTTACTCTTATCCGCCCTGACGAAGAAAGTGGGTCAAAACGTCGGCTAACAACAAATATTTTTCTGTTACTATTTCGAAACCTTTATTGACCGCCACCCGGACTATCTTCCACCAATCTAATTCATACGGTCACCTATCTTCTTACAATAAAATATTCTTTTCAAATGGTATATTAAGTTTTATTAACATTTCTGAAACAGCCGCCATTTTTTTATTCCCCCTACATATACTTGGCAGACTCATTAATTTCGACTAGTAATAATACATAGTTTTCATTAAAGTATTTAAAACTTGGGGTGAAATTACTGCCTTTTTTTCCCCCGCTCTTTTAATTTAAGTGGATATTTGATGCGCGCGTTCCGAAGTATACTAAAGGAACTAGGATGGTAAAAGTAGTATAAGTCGAATTTCAAAAGTTCTACGGTCCATAATACTGTTGACTTTCCTACTCTCCCTAGATATATTATTAAACATGTACATGGCAGAAATGGGTAAATGCTCAGGGGAATTCACAACCGGGCCAAAAAGGTTCAGTAGATTTATTTTTGACAGAAGTTTTGGAAGCATCATCAGTTTTATTCCTTAACGAACTTATCGAATTTTTACTTGTGGACATAATATAATTTTTTTTATTTTATAAATAGTAATTGGTATTATTTTCTTACAGAATACATCTTTTATGACGATGAAATAAAAAGAAATCGATTCGGGGAATAAAAAATCATATCTAATTGATAATAGTAAGACAAGGAATTTATTATTCTCGTAATCTTCTAACGTGTCATATTTCAGTAATTAGGTTTCTAAGACTTCTTTAATTATTTCTATAGAAATAAAAATAGGAGATAAAGTAGGTATCATTATTAGGTACAATGATAACTACGATATTTATAAATGAAATTCAATACCTAAAAAAAAAATAATAAAAAATTAGTAATCTTCAATTTACTGACTTACCAACTGAATACTCAATCTTGTGGCCTAATATAACATGTACCATGAGGGTACGAAACTGTTAATGTTTTCAATAAACTTATCAATGAAGGTTAAAAATTAGCGTATAACGATTATGAATTAATTTTTATTTAAAAAGATTACCTGATAAAAATGATTGGACTTTTAAATAAAAATTGTCATTTGTATAAATTTTAATTGAATATTTATTTTTAGATAAATAAAAAAGTTGTTCATTCAGCTATTGAATAGAAGCTACTGTCATGTTAAAGCTAGTTTACACGATACATTACAGCCACGGCAGGAATTGTTTATACCACTACAATGGTTGAATTGTAGTTACAGATAGTTTGTTATACCGCAGGTATGACATTGTAGCTGATAGTACATATTGCTGAAGTGAATTACTCTTATGACAATTCTGTCGCTCTAATTATAGTGATAGCTGACAGTAGGGGTATTCATGATGTTGTGTTAAATGTTAAATGTTTTACCATGTTAAATGTTATAACTATAAGATTGTGACCAGCCCTATTTGAAGTCATGTTAAACGTTAAATGCATAAGAGCCTCTAGCGGATTTTCTCAGCAACTTGTTTTATAAGCCTTTATGTTTATAACCTTCCTTCCAGACCCTCATGTTATTGTTTACTTCAGTTTTGATTTAA
>NW_027105456.1:240100-242282 GCF_000696795.3 Halyomorpha halys | reverse complement strand
TAACCATCCTAACCCATTAATTCTTAATCTTTCATCCTTAACAATCCCTGATAATCCTCCGAGGCGTCTGAAAAGAAGATGGCCACGGGACCTTCTAGTTTAAATTAATGTTTGAAGTACCACCAATGGGTGGTTCCTTCCCAAGATTTTCAAGTTTATATGAAGCATACAACATATTTACTTATTGTATTATTTTGTACAGTTGTAAATTACAATAAATAAATAATAAAAAAAAAAAATTGTAACCTTCACTAGCTCATAACCAGCGCATTTCATTAACTGAGTATAACAGTATCATATCGATTATAAATATTGATAACGATTATTTATGCGTCACATTATACTTGTGTACTTTTTCGCTAGGCATTGGTCTATATTTTGAGAATATTTTCAATTTTCTAACCTTCTCCGACTGTTGACTAGTGCAATTAATCAATTAAGTAATCGATTATATAAGTGTCGTAGTTTACATGTGAACCTCACTTCCCCCCCCACCTCTAAAATTTTTAGAATTTTAATTGGTTCTACACCGGTGTTGTACTAGTGTCATGTGCTCAATGTTTTGACGGTATAGTTAGTTTTTAAATTATTTTCAGTGAGTTTAATTGAGAATTTTTTAACGGATTATAAATTTCGTTTTTTATCCGAGCTGTATATCTCTGGAACTCCATTCCCTCTAACATACGTCATGTACCAACCCTTTCCTCGTTTAAATCCCTTATATTTAACTACCTTTTGCTTCACCTATCTGACCCATTATTATAATAGTACAGATATTTTGTAATCAACTTTTTGTTTTATTTTTAATTAGTCAGTTAGTTTTTTAATGAATCTATTTTTTTTCTCTCTGTATATAAGTTATAAATAAGTGTGACTACACTGTTTTATGGCCAATAAATGTTAATATAAAATTAAAATTGCCTTTGTAATTGTTCTAAAGCGACCTAGTCTCAAAATAATAAAACTATTTTTCATTTCATCATTAGAGGCCATAAGAGAGTATTTGGGTATGGATTGACGAAAGGATTAGGATAATAAGAAAGCTTTATATGGAATTTTAAGAATTTTCTTAGTATAAGGTTGAGGACAAAAGGGATATGCAGGTTATGGTGTAGTGTTCTGTTGGAAACATAATAGGGTGCATTGACTATGGTTTGTAGGATTTTGGATTAAAATGACTGGATACGTTTAATGTTCGAAGGTTTTCCCCCTGGTCTCCCTTCAAAACGAATAAATCTGTCGCTTTTTTCGATTAATTGATTTTTGACTGTATTAGAGCAACTTAAAGTAATAATTGAGTGGTGTAAGTCCACATCGGTCAAAGCTTCGTTTACACTTTAAGTTTGTTAGTAAGTGATAATTAGGGATAGGATTTTTATGCTTTCACATATTTTTAAATGACCATGATATATGCGATTCCTTACTAACTATAGATGTTTAAAGATATTTCTGGCCAAAATAAGCCATTTTTATTTCACATATTTTTAAATATTTAGCCTTTTTTACATATTTTGTTGTAAATCACATATTTGCTGAAATATTTGTTATTTTTAACATATGTTAAGGTATTTTGTCCTGAATCACATATTTCCTTAAATTATTTGTCCAATTGTAAATACATTTTTCGCAGCAACAACGTAAAATTCAAGAGAACGCAAGAAACTTAAAAGTGAAATTTATCATTTATCATAAATAGTGCGTAAAAATTCTATATCTTCATCTTTGAACACAAATTAAAAACAGTGACAATAATAAATTTTCACACAGAATAACATCTAGAATTTCTCAGAATCAATTAAAAAGAGTAAGGGTCTTATTCCTTATTATAACAAATAATGACACAGCCGCCCAGGTGATGCAGAATACCGAACTAGATGCAATAGAAATAGCTTCATTTAAGTATGCCCTTATAACATCAGTAGATGTTGAAAGATCTTTTAGCCGGTACAAGTCCATTTTGCGGTCAAACCAACGAAGATTTTTATTTGAACATTTAAAAATGCATTTAATCTGCATTAATTTTGTAACTGACCCTGCTGAATAATTGATTTCTTTCAAAGTTTTAAATATTTTTCTAAAGTTTTTTTTCTTTTTAATAAGGATTATTCTTTATTTCCATTTATAATTTGTTCATAATTCATTCTGAGAAATTATTAATCAATTAGTTTAATTACAATTACTA
>NW_027105456.1:230441-238441 GCF_000696795.3 Halyomorpha halys | reverse complement strand
CTCCAATTACGACACCATTCGTCGAGGGCTGTCGACCATGAGATTGGAGAGCTTGGGATACAATTAATGGGTTATTATTAACTGCGAGCACACATGTCTTTAACTAGATTAAAACTAAATCTGTTCCTATAGTACAGTACTTACTGGAGTAGTGAAGCTGTCATGACAGTTCTTTCGCTCTAAGTGTAGCGTAATAGCTGATAGTATGTATCAAGAAGATAAAAATAGGAGATTAAGTAGGTATTATAATAGGTAATTTTTTTAAATTTTGCTAGCGAAAATATTTTAAAGTGAAATTCTACCTAAAAAATGAGTATTTTAATACACTGACTTATCGTTCTAATCCTCAACCTTGTGCGATATTTAACCTAAACCATCACCTCCACATAATTGGTTCATTTTACTGAATTAAATCTCAAAAACAGATTTACTACAAATTATTTATTAAAATCATATAAATTATTTGTATAATTTTTATAAATTATTAATATTTGGATCTTAATAATAATTCAATTTTTTATGATTCGCAATTTAAATCAAACCTACTTACAGAACCTGGAAACCCACTTGGTGAATTGTCATTATTACGAAATGGAAACAATAGAGCGAAGCAATTCCTGCCTCGCCTCCGAGAACTCAGTTTAGAATAAAACCACTTTTGCATAAATGGAAAACTCTTGTTACGATGTTTATCTGAATAATTCCTAATATTTCTATACTTTATACAAAGTTACATTATAAAAATAATCGAATTACAATAGGATTCTTTGATAATAAGAGAAAAAGGCTGAGAGAAATAATTTGTTTACGAGTTATTTTGGTAGAACTGTATGAATAGGCTATTCAGTAATAAAGAATAAATTAAAAAAAAAAAAGACTTCTGTGATTTTTCTTGACTTCTGTAATTAAAAACATTTATTAATTCGCATTTTTTTTATTTATGTATTATTGTTCATAAAATGTGCAGTCTTTTTTACTCGTCCTTAATTTATTGTATAATATCATAACATCAATATAGTATAATATAACATCATCAAATCAAACATTCTGATTGATGTATTTTGTACATACTGCATGTTGACAACTTAGTAGCCTAAATTTATAATACAATTTGTGTTTGCATTAAATTACAAATTAAGATAAAATATTTTTACTTTCACTTGCCTACATTTGAGTTTTCATTTTCAATATTCAAACAAATCTTATTATTCAAACGGTCTAAGGGTGATTTTTGAAGAAAAAAAAAAAATTGTGTTTCTTATAGGCAGTAGTTTCAAAAATTGGTACCCTACGCACCCTTTAGGTGCTAAACCTGTGGTGCCACGAAACATTTCACAACAACCTAAAAAGATTTCAGTTACTTAGAACGGTTGAACATGTTGGGATTAAAAATAAAAACCAGTGTAAAGTAAATGCTTTATTTTTTAATTTATATATTCCTATTTACAATTGTATAAAAACACATATATATATCAAGTAAATTTGCTGTGAGCGATATAATGGCATGATTCAAACGTGTGGAGAATCTATCCATTGATAGAACTCCAATAACATTTCTAAATAAGGTCTTGATGCCATGTTCTTCTCAGTTGCCTAGGAAGATTATTAGGTAATGAAGATGTAGCCAGGCTAGAAACAAGTGGGTTTGGGTGGTTGGGAAGTTTATCATGGAAGGATTGGTATATGGTTATGGCCATATCAGCAACATATGGAACATTGATTAGATTTGTGACATAGTAAGTAGCATTAACGATTTTGGACTGAAAGGATTGGATTCGGGAGGAATTCGATGGTTTAGTGGAGTCCCATAGCTGAACTCCATATATCAAGATAGGCGTTATAATAGTCATGTGGATGAGTCTTTTGTAATGAATTGGAAGTTTAGACCGTTTGTATAGTAATTTCTGTAATAGTCGAAATCGACGTGCCGTTTCCTGTCTTTTCAGTCTTGTGTGAGGATTCCAGGTTAGTCGTTTGTCCAGATGTTGTCTGAAGTAACGGATCTGTTCAACAGGAATGAGCGGGGTATTATTGAAGGATAAAATATAAAGGATATTATTGGAATTTATTTTAATCCTCCAGTTTTGGCACCATTCTTCAAGGTTGGTGATGTGAGATTGGAGGGTTGGATAAATGGTAGGATCATTATTCACTGACAATAAACATGTGTCATCAGCATACATGGTGAGTTAGGAGGGGTTGGGATGTCAGCTGTGAAAACTGTATAAGGGATAGGACCAAGGATACTACCCTGAGGTACACCAGCAGACTGATGAAACAGTGATGAATAAGCACTCTTGTGATTTATTTGAAATAACCTGTCGTAGGAATAAGAACGGACAATGAGAAAATATGCAGGAGGTAGAAATTTACGGATCTAAGTAAATACTGGAATGAAATAAACATGTATTATTTTAAATTAAATTTTTTTCTTCTATTTTTGTAATATTTTGACAAAAGTCACATTCAATTACGACCCCCCTTAATACAAACAAACCTCTGTTTTCACACGCTTTTGTGTTACACTTTAATTTACTCTATTTACCATAGTTGGCAAATGTGTCGGAACTGGTGTGTCAAGACATCTTCATGGTTCTGAATAAAGATGTTTTCGTTTCAATAAATGTGAGGTATAAATAAATATTCCAGTTCATGGTCAAGATCTTAAATATATAACAACGCCAAATCGAGCAAAAATCTTTACAGAAATGTTAATCTATGACCTTCCATTATAAGGGAACTATTTCTATCTGTTCCAAGAATAAGCTCTTGAATAATGGTCCATTTGGAATGATAACGCTAACAGATTCCAATCTACGTCTATTATCGAGAATATAATCGATTTAACTATCTTATTACAGCTGTTATAGTTCGGCCGACATAGGAAATTAGCCGGAAGCTGAAATCATCGACATTAAAGATCGATAAAAGACGATCCATTAATGCTAGATGTATCATTAGAGGAGAGGCATCGGAAGTGGACTGCAGATCTAATAGGCAGTGGTTAGCCGGGAATCTGGAAGCTGGAAGTGAACACGAGTTAGCTCGGGAAAGGTGTCCATAATTAGCGAGTAAAATTTTAAAAGAAAAAATCGAGCATTTAACACCATATTATGAGTTAATATTAATTATTATAATTATTAAAATACTATAAATTTTAACTATATAACATATTAAATCAAGATGGTATTATGCTGTATATCTATATATGTATGGATCTCTTGAAGTATTTAGTTTGTGTTAAAAATTACAATCGAAATACTGTATTTTAATATCGATTTACTAACACCAATTAGGCCAGACTACATGACTACGTTGTAATATAAGCTAATAAATATATCTGATCTATTTATATTATTTTGTTTATCTAATAAATAATAAAACATTACACTAAATTAGTAATAAAAAAAAGATAAGATGTTTGGTTATTATAGCATCAAGAAAAATATAAATATGTATTAAAATTTTTTCTAATGTTTATAATGATTATATATATTAGATCATTTAAATTATTTATATAAATAAGGAAAAATAATTTTCTTTTTCATTTCTTAAATGCTTTAATACATTGGACATTTCGGGCTAAATCAGTTCATCTCAACCTTAATATCTTCCGATATTACATTTTTTTCCTCTCCACCAATTAACCTATTTTTTCGTACTGCAGAACAAAATTTCTTACCTCTTTAATCTTTAAATAAAAGATAAACATTATAAACTTCTTTATAGTCCATTAAAGTAGGTTTGATTTGAGCGCTAATAGACATCTGTACATCACATAGTTTCTGAGATATAGATTTCTCAAAATAAATTAACTAACTACTAATCTTTCAGTAGATTATTGAGAAATTTCGCTTTTTAAAAAGCTATATCTCGAGAACTATTGGACGTAAATAGCTCTTTTTAGGCTAATATTTCAGCAAATTTACTCATCTTTAAATAATGTTCTCTTAGGTTTTCTAGTGTTGTTACTTTTTAAGATATAGAGCTCCGAATGAAAAATTAATGTTTTTTTAAGGTTTTGAAACAGCCACCATTTTTTATTCCTCCTACCTATACTTGGCAGACTCATCAATTTTGACTAGTAATTATACATTGTTTTCATTAAAGTAATCAAAAATTGGTGTGAGATAACCGCCTTTTTTTCTTCCCCGCTAAAAAAAATCGCAGTACACTCGCAAAAAAAAAAAAAAATAAGTGCATCACAATTATCTATTATAGAGCAATGGAATACTTTGAAAGAGAAGGAAACCATTGTATTATAAAAAAGGTCCTAACTTTAAATTAAGTACAAAAAACACATTTACATGACTAAAAGGCCTAGTAGAGTAGGACTCTACTGAAACGACCTTATTCCTCCTGTACCAAATCCTTCATACTCCCCCATAAGGACTTTAACGTTCAATATGCTTTTTGTTTAGTCAGAAGCAGTTATCAATTTTTTCATGATATACTTCATAAAGAGCCATGCTCAATTGTTTCTAGCCTTGCTTTCTCTTTTAATTTTCTTAGGCAACTGAAAATAAGATGGTCTCCAAGACCTGTTCTAGAAATGTTATATGGAAGGATTATCCACAAAACGGTATCACATCATTGTTATATGACTCATATCACATTTACAAGTGTTATATTTGTTTTATAATACAGTTTTAAATTTCAGTAAATTAATGATAAAAAAAAAAAAAAACTATTCCCTGAAGTCCGGTGGTTCCAAAAATACGTTGGCCGCCGTTGGAACAGAAAGGATATTCTAAGAAGGACGAAGGAACCACGGCGAAGACTTGTAAGACTGCTGAGACCTGACACCAGGGGGCGATCTACATAATCATGAAATATTCATATCTCGGGCCAACCGGATCGTGTAATTACTAAGACCGCTTGAGGCCTCCACCAATGGGGTATGCTCCTTTCATCAACATTCCTTGCAGTGTTGGTATACGTTGCATATCATTCTCTCCAAGTATAATAACCAGGGGATTACATTAAGTATATGTAAACCGCATCAGAGCCATTCAAAAAATTACGATGTTGTCCCTTTATGAAGATTGAAGGGATTTTGTTAATGGATTAATTCCACTTTACATGGCTGTTTATTCCTCCATAAGAAGTACGCATTATCCAAAATAGTTGCTAAATTTATAATAAGCTTACCACTTTCTTGGACCTTATATAATAATAATTAGTAGTAAAAAAAAAAAAATAGGTGGGTCTCAGAGTCTTATTATTAAAAACAAATAAATAAAATTATTAATACACAATAATAAAATAACATTCAAGTCTGTTGCGGGGGGCGCCTACCGATCTTAGATAATAACAGGTGTCTCAAACCTAGCTGTTGCAACGATAACTTTTCGACAGGTAGCGCTGAGGTTGTCCCTGAAAAATAGCAGTATGAGTACCACGTGCTAATGATTAGGTTACCTCAGTGCACCAGTCTTTACAGAAAAAGTATAATTATATTATACAGCACCAACATCAATGAGAAACCGACGTGGGCAGCTGCATGAAGTAGACTAACCGCTTTATTTATTCCTGGCCAGGTTTATTAAAAACATTACTAGTAAAGCATGGACAGTTAAGGTAGTGTTTCATTTGATTTTTGTAAATAGTACATAATTTTTCCTTGATTAATCGTGCTCGCCCTATGGTAGTTATTAATATATTAGTTCATATTTGTTTCTTAGGTTAGGTTACTTTCATGTATAAGGAAGCATGTTTATTTTTATCATGATTTTATTTTCTTGTATTTACAATAAATAGGTGTTTTTGTTTAAAGTGTGTTTGTTGATTTCCCTTGGAGCTCACCTAAGTAAAATATAGTAACAATAAAAAACGAGGTAACAATAAGTCTAAACTGAAAAAAATAAACACTATATTATTATTATAAACGAAAAAAATTCTGAGAAAACCTTATTAAAATATTAATACCACAGATTTTATAGAGTCTGGATGCAAATAAGAAACATCTATTTTAATTGTGTTAGAAGTGAATAGATTAAAAATGATCGAATAAGCGGGATTCGAAGATGGAAGGGGTACTGGAACGACAGGTGAAAATTGAAATGGAATGCCATAGGGAAGAGGACATGATAATGAATGCTCATGATGGTTAAGGCCATCCAGTAATACCTCAATTAAAATTTAAAAAATTTTATTTATTTATTTATTGATATTTACAACTGTATAAAAAATACAACAAGTAAATTTGATCGTAATGACATAATGATATGATACAGCATGTAGAGAAACTACCCAGTAGTAGAACTCTAAAAACAGTTTACAATATAAGGTCACGAGGCCATCTTCTTTTCAGGCGCCTCGGAATTTTGCCAGGAAATGGAAGAGGAAGCAAGGTTAGAAACTAGTGGGTTTGGGTGGTTTAGGAGTTTATTATGGAAGGAATAATATCGGGTTCGGGCTAGATCTGTTACATAAGGAACATTTAGGTCTTTATGGATGGTTTTATTATTAACATAATAAGGAGCATTGAGGAGATTTTGGATTGTAAAGATTGGATACGAGAGGAAAAATTTAAATTTAAAACTCAATTAAGAGGTCCCTATTCCAATTTCTTCGTAAACTTTGTTTCGTATCTGGTAAATCGCATGTTGATAGCCCTTGAATTAGAGGATTAGTGCTTATTGGAAGTGGATTTAATGGTTGATTGTACGTGGGTAGTTCTTAAGTGTTTTTGTTAGTTCTTTTTACTCATGTTGGGAAGGGGGGCGCTACTGTTCAGTCTTAGTAATTTTGATTGAAATTGTTGCAGTTTTATTAGGTTAGTTTTTTCACCATATCCGTAAATTTGTGCACCGTAAATCCAAATTTGTCTAAGAAGGTGAATATAAATCTTTACTTTTTCCGAAAATGATAATTTTGATCGATTATTTAAAACATGAAGTAATAATTTAAGTCGGAAGTTTAGCTATTTGATGTTGGAGGTCCATGTGAGTCCATGTTCAGTGTCAATCCAAGGTATTTTACTGTGTCTGTCCGGGTTAAACATAGTTCGTTTAGAAAAAAAAGAGCACATAGACCACGACGGAGCGTAAAACATATTTGCACTATTTTTTCAATTGTTATCGCTGTTTTTCATTTGATATAACATTCATGAATGTGAGCTTGGCTACAACGGTTGTATCGCCAGCATCTGTGACCGTGAAAGTATGTTCCATTGTGAGTAGATCAGAGGTACACAAAGTTTATAGTAAAGTCTTGCGAAACTTTATAATCCATGTTTAAAACTAGGGAATCTTTGTTCTAAAATTTGAACTTATTTACAAAACTGTTTCGACATAGAGAAAGTCGAGTTCTATAAAGTTATATGACAGATGTCAACATCTGAATCATCTTGATTTAATAAGAAATCGAACGGAAATGATGAAATCGATTTCTTCCCAAATTGTAAGATTTCCTTTAAATAATAGTGATAAGTAAAATTGCAAACACTTTCCAATATTACAGGACGTGTCCAATCAACTACAGGCTGTTCAAAGTAGTATTTTATAATGTAATATCTTTCAGAAAACTGTACGTAAATAGCTATACTCTATAAATATATAAAAGGCTTAATTTATTTATTATTAGGTCGTTCTAGTAATAAAAATAAATTAATAAAAACAATTAAAATAGATTATAAGTATGAACTAATCTCGGAAATCCGAACTAATTGCTGCAGGAGGTGTTCGGATTACAGAAATCATTTGGGAAAATGGTGTTAAAAAATTTAACAATATGATTCTACATAACTATTTTTTTAAATTGTTGGAGTGAAGATGTATTATCCCATGCTTATGTACTATTGTATCCTCATATTTGTCATTTTTTCAACTTTCATTTTGAAATATTGTCATTGATACATGATCTACACATCTTTTTTTGATTTGATAGATTTATTTATTGATATATATTACAATCTGCCACACAGTTGTGGGCAATAGGTAATATTGATGAATGATCTCATACATACTAAAATAAAAAAAAAATAAAATAAAAAATAA
>NW_027105456.1:227549-230076 GCF_000696795.3 Halyomorpha halys | reverse complement strand
CGCAAACACTCAACTTGAGTGGAGAATCTGACCATTGCCAGAACTCCAATTGTGATCTACACCTCTAGTCCAAAAATTTTTTATAACTATCATTTTTTTTTTTTTTTTTTGTTGGATATTTTAGGAATATTCATGATGATTTGTTAAATGAAAAATGTTATAAGTGTAGGGTTGTGAGCAGCCCTATTTAAAGTCCTGTTAAACGGTAAATGTATAAGAGCTCTTAGCGGATTTTCTGAGTAATTTGTTGTATAACCTTTCCTTCCTAAACTTCATGTTATTGTTTACTTCTAAGTTTTGATCAGTAATTTATTACAACATTCCTAAATTTAGCGAAAAGTGGAAGATGTATGAAAGTATGGCCACTCAGTGCCTTGTTGATCTTTTAAATTGTGAGAAAGAGAATCAAGATGAGCTTGACAACTGTCATTACACTATTTTTATTGTCATCCATTGCTTTATTAGTTATAAAAACATTTAAAACAATTCTACACAAACTACTTGCAAGTATTATGTATAATTGTTACTAAGACAATAAACAAAATAGTGACGAGCTCAGCTGGTATGTTGCGTGACGTCATTCTCCGTTTAACAGACCTAGTAACAGACTCACAACCATGTTATATGTTATATCGTTTTAACATGGTAAAATAAAGAAATATTTCTCCATTTAATATGAGTTTTTCTATTTAACACGCTTTAACATGTTAAACTAAAGATCATGAATTCACTCCTTTTATTAGAAATTTGACAGATTAAAGTTTTAAAAAATTAAACTTTTAAAATAAATTATTTTTTATCCCCAGTAATGCTAAGTGGTGATTTAATTTATTAAAAGTATAAGATTGTTTATTTATAAGCAAAAAAAGTATAGATAAAAATTAAAAATACTCTTGGTAAGGATTTATTTTTAAGGTGATAAAAAAAAAAATAAATAAAAAAATGAGTTTACCTACAAAATTTGTACTATACATATTTTTGATATCAATTAAATTAGTTATGTATTTTTAATTCCAACGAAATACATTATGAATACTTTCATGGGAATTTGATTACTCCATATCGAGACTGTAAAAAATTCCACTTTCGATTGCCAAGATCAAGAACAATCCTATAGATCAAGAAATTTAAAAGTCCTTTTTACGCGTGTGAACTTTTTTCTGAAAAAAATTTATTGCCTGCTGAGTTTTCCAAAAAAAAAAGAGACAAGAAAATACAAAAAGTAACAAATTTATGTAAAAATACATAATTAATATTACAAAAATAATAATAATATAATTATTCAAATTGAGTACTACCATCTTCTACGATGAGTACTTGAAGGTCTTAGTGTAATACTTATCTTTCTATAGAGATGCTTAGTCTGTTGAAACACTTACTATAATGTCTGGAGGGGCTTCCACGATATGAATAGTTCACGATGCAATTGACTGTTTCTTAAATTTAAGAGGTTTTTTGAAAATTCTCATGAAAATGTTTTAAAATGATTGTAATTTGTATATTATTGTACATAATGTTGTATTGTATAACGAATCGTATATCCAGTAATAGCCTTGATTTAGTTTTGTAAATGAGAATGGTTGTATCGGGTTTTAATCCTGATCATCTATTAACGAGAGGATATAGCATTGACAATCTTCCATAGCTTTGGGTTAGTTTGATATTGTTGTGGTAAATCCAGGCTAGATGATCTAGATGAACCTCCAAAGTATCTTGTAGCTTCATTGCATTGGATTCCATTGTAAAATTATACGGTTGGTAATAAATTAAAATGGGTCTTATCTTTATTTTAGAAAACCTTAAGAGATTGTCATCCTCAGTCACATTTCAGAGATGATTGTACGATAGTTGAAAGACTTTTTATAATGATCTGAACTGGAATAGATTAGATCAGCTCATATATGCTTTTCACGTCATGGAAAGTCCCGTATTCTTTTTTATAACCAGATTTTTTTTTTTTTTTTTGCACATGAAAAAAGAAGTTTCACCAAAAATTCAACGTGTAGAAAAGCTAGATAAGAAAGAATACTTGGGGTGACAGCTTACAGGAATTTTCACTTCAGTGTTATGGACGTGTCATAAAAACTGCTGAGTAGTTCTTGAATCTTACACTATCTTTTTTTCCCGATTTATTTGAATAAAAACAAATATTTTTTTTTGGAAGGAGATAGTTGACCGTATGAAGTAGATTGTAGGATGATAGGCGGTCAATAAAGGTATGAAAATAGTAAAAGAAAACTTATTATTGTTAACCAACGTTTCGCTCCACTTTGCAGGACTTTATCAGGGCAAAATGAAAAAACAAGATTAAAACATAAAAGAATTGACAAAACATTAAAATAAACACATTGCAGAATAATTTTTATGTTTATAAAGTATATAAAAATAAATAATAAGAATAAAATAAGAAAGTATACATGTAGGTGGACTGAAAACAAGTTAGAACTTATATCACACCTGGGCCCTTTTTCATAATGAAAGCTAATAGTATTAATAATATGAGAGATAGTTGACCGTGGATGATAAA
>NW_027105456.1:218344-222704 GCF_000696795.3 Halyomorpha halys | reverse complement strand
ATTCACTACAAAAAATTAGTATACACTACGATAATCAGACCAATTTGGACATATGGAATTGTGCTCTGGGGCTCCACCAAACCATCAAATTCCTCCCGCATCCAATCCTTACAATCCAAAATCCTACGTAAAATCCTTGATGCTAGTTATTACGTTACAAATAAACTCATTAACAAAGACCTTAAGATCTCATTCGTTGCAGAATTGGCCCAAAACAGATATGCGTCTGCGTCGTAACCCATTAATTCTTAACCTTTCATCTTTAACAATCCCTGATAATCCTCCGAGGCGTCTGAAATGAAGATGGCCGCGGAACCTTCTAATTTAAATTAATGTTTAATGTAACACCGATGGGTGGTTCCTTCCCAAGATTTTCAAGTGTATATGAAACATACATCATATTTACTTATTGTATTATTTTGTACAGTTGTAAATTACATTAAATAAATTAAAAAAAAAATTGAAAAAAGGATGAAGAGAAAATAAATAAAATAGAAATTGTGTCAATAATAGAATTGATAACTATAGAATTTATGAATTTATGTCTTACAGCAGCCTGGGCTTCAGTCTTCGGGTTGAGGTTGGGTTTCCCAGGTTGTAGGTCACTGCTCCTTTAACTGTCGGTAACTGGGAGTGGAAGTTCATAAAGGATTTTTCGATGTAATCCTCTATTGACTCCATATGCAATTTACGATGAAATTTGCTATTTCTTACAAATCAAGGAGCATCCACCGCGATTCTGACGACTATATTTTGAAAAGATTGTAATTTTTTTCCTGTTCGTAAACAATGCCACTCCCCAGATTTTACCGTCGTACATCAGTAGTGGCCTGAGAATTGTTTTAAAAATAAGAACAGTAGTTTCTGTTTTTAATTTGGATTTTCTATTTAGAAAAGGATATTGTATTGCGAATCTTGTGCAGATTTAAGTTAGTTTGATGTAATCTTGTGCTTTAACATTTTAACAGTAGAATAGAAACGAAATATCAATAAGAACATTGAAGACAATTAGGACCACCTCTTGGGCACACCGGTGTAATAGAAGCTGAGCACTGCCCGCATCTGTGTTTAATTGTAGCAATTGATCGGGAGAGTGCGGCAGGACACGTGCAGGACCTCTTCTCCTCCAGGGGTCCTTAATCTGTCAAAACAGGATCCGCCATCGCCAGTAATATCCCTTTTAGTAGAAATTAACAATTTTTAGAATCGATTTAAATGCAAATTGAACGACCAATTATAAAAACCGCTATGCTGGGCCTTGCGCTAATTTAAGGTTCTATTTTAGAAAAATGTCTCTACAGCATGTAATTAATTGATGATTGGGGCTTGAGATGGATAGGCCGAAGGGAAAGTTGTTTTAGAAATCAAAATACTGGATAGTACTGTTTTTGAAAGTCTCTTTTCTTGGTTTAATTATAAATAATTTGCTAGATCCATTATCGTGCTACAAATTAATAATGTACATATATTTTTTTTAATTATTTATATATTTTCAAAAATAAAACCAACTTTAATGATCAAATTTACTCTCAACAGTTTATCCTCAAACGTTAAGCCATTGTCAAGGAGGCAACTTAAATATCAACATTATTACCAAATCACTTCCTCACATAATACTAATATTTTTTAACATATCTCAATTATTGACCAGTCACAATTCAGTTCAAAAATGTCTTACACCTGTAGGCTAATTTCCCATATCATGTAATCTTCAAAAGCAAAAACAAATATTAAATTAATATCATGGGCATATTTTCCTGACCCATGGAAATTATCTATAATCAAAATGATTCCCAAACCTCGAAAGCCGTCAGAACACCCATCCGTCCCATATTCCATTCATTTATTTATTGTTAACCAAAAATAGTTTTCTTTTACCATTTTGATACCTTTATTGACCGCCCCCAGTACTATCTTCCTCCAACCTAATATATTTATATTATTTTTTTCCATAATTCTTATATCTTCATTCTTGTTTCTTGTTTAACTTGTCCTGATGAAGTTTTGAAACATTAAACCGAAACATTAGTAAGCAGTACGGTTTACCTTACCCGTAAAACGTAAGTGTTTCTTACCTGATCGCTTTCCTAATCTCCTCTATTATATGTATTATACCCATATTGTTTTTTTTTATGTACGTAAATATTTTTATTTCATTATTTTCTACATAAATATTTTCATTTAATATATTTATTTAATCTATTGCAATTAGTAGATTTAGGTGCCGAAATTATAGCGGAATAATTTTTATGAATGGAAAGTTGAGCCGTTGATTGCTGTCCTGCCATCTATTGTATCTTTATGAAAATTACTTCCCATAGCAATGACCTTAAATGCATTATAATGACTATATAAGTGTTGCGGATAGCATCTATATAGTTACCTGTTAACTATTTCTATGACCAAATTTAATAAAATGTTGCGCTTTATAAATTCATAATTTATGATGCCTAAATTTTCACTCACTTATATGGATTTGAGAGGTTAAAGAAGGCCACTGGGAGTAGTCGACTATCTCTGTAATGGGACAAAGTTAATGCTGAAGTGAAGGAATATGAATGCCTTTGTATAGAGGGCATTTTAATTGTTTTCCAAATTAATTATAATAACTTAACAAAGAAAGAGAATGGATTACAAAAGTTTGAATAATTTTGTTATTTTTATTTATTTAATTAATCTAACATTAATCTAAATTAGAAGGTCCCGTGGCCATCTTCATTTCAGACGCCTCGGAGGATTATCAGGGATTGTTAAGGATGAAAGATTAAAAATTAATGGGTTAGGATGGTTAAGGAGTTTGGAATGAAAAGACGCATATCTGTTTAGGGCAAATTCTGCAACGAAAGAGATGTTATGGTCTTTATTTGTAACGTAATAAGGAGCATCAAAGATTTTGGATTGTTAGGATTGGATGCGGGAGGAATTTGATAATTTGGTGGAGCCCCACAGCTCAATTCCACATGTCCAAATTGGTCTGATTATCGTAGGGTAT
The DNA here is from genome assembly GCF_000696795.3 of Halyomorpha halys. Classification (NCBI taxonomy): domain Eukaryota; kingdom Metazoa; phylum Arthropoda; class Insecta; order Hemiptera; family Pentatomidae; genus Halyomorpha; species Halyomorpha halys. Next base: position 219,712 of record NW_027105456.1, on the reverse strand, counting down.
ATTAATTTTTTGTAGTGAATGGGAAGTTTAGAGCGTTTGTCAAGTAAGTGTTGTAGCAATCGGAATCTACGAGCAGTTTCTTGTCGTTTCAGTCTTGTGTGTGGATTCCAAGTAAGTCTCTTGTCAAGATGGAGTCCTAAGCATCGAATCTGTTCAATAGGCGTTAGTGGAGTATTTTGAAAGGATACTGTAGGACAGGAGGGCAGAGGTTTACGACGGAGAGTAAAGGTGATCTGGTGGGATTTGGCAGGATTTATTTTGGTTCTCCAGTTTTGACACCATTCTTCAATAGATGTTATGTGTGTCTGTAGTGTTTGTGATGCATTAGTTGGTTCGTTGTTTACAGACAGTATACATGTGTCATCAGCGTATATTGATAGTACTGTGTTAGAGTGATTTGGGATGTCAGCTGTATAAACCGTATAAAGAATGGGACCTAAGATACTACCTTGAGGAACACCAGCGGACTGAGAAAAGAGAGATGAGTAGGCCAGGTTATGATTTATTGAATAAAAATGAACTGAAAAACAAAACAAGAATTACAGAATCGTATTAGAATTAATAATATCTTAATAAAAACAGAAATAATAACAAATAAAAAGTAGATAAAAGAAAAATATAAAATATAGTATACACTAAAAGACGTAAAATAAACAAAATTGGAAACGACCTTTCTGAATGATTGAATGCTAAAGAAGCTAGGGGGATGCGAATATATACAAGTTAGGGGAGTGGGGGAATCGGACGATTAACTAATTATGCTACGTTTGAAAGTAAATATATATAATATAATATTAAAGTAAGATAATGTTAGAAAATATAAAATATAGTTTTACCTCGGGTAGTCCAGTTTTAGAGAGTTATCTAGATTTAACAGAAAATGTATACCTTTTTCTTGTATGAAAGTAGTTTTACCTGTTGGAAGATACGAATACATTTATACTGCGACAGGACACCTGAAAGGTGAACAGAAGCATTACATCAGTTCTGTAAAAACCCATGATCTCATTCTTTGTTACTTTCTGTTTACTGTGCTCTTAGCCGAGCATTGATCTCTTTGCATTTTAGAATCCATTGAACTTTATATTTATTGAACCAATAATTTCAGTTTTTATAACTTATGTCATGGTATAATATGATAAGGAAACATATAGCTTTTTTTAGTTTATGATAAGGGATAATATATTCTTCAGGAAATATGAGCAGAAATTATTGTTCTAAGATTTCATCCTTTTGAAAGGAATATGGTCCGGGTGCGGTCAAAAAAACTCAAATAGTAGAATTATACTATTTTATTGAGCCAACGTTTCGCCCCACGTTGCAGGGCTTCGTCAGGGCTAAAAAAGATACAAACACATTGTTACAAAA
>NW_027105456.1:216357-218054 GCF_000696795.3 Halyomorpha halys | reverse complement strand
TGTAACTATGTGTTTGTATCTTTTTTAGCCCTGACGAAGCCCTGCAACGTGGGGCGAAACGTTGGCTCAACAAAATAGTATAATTCTACTATTTGAGATTTTTTGACCGCACCCGGACCATATTCCTTTCATCTTTACTCACAGTCAATCAATAATCTTCCAGTATTTCATCCTTTTGTAATAATTTGCTCCTTAAACCCATCGTTCTTTATTTTATTCATATACTTTCTTCATAAATAATATAAAGTATATAAGTAAATTTTTTTTCTAATTCTAGGTGCTATTTAAATATTACTCGATTTAACTATGTTAATGTTCTGTTCCCGTTTTAAGCAGAAGTGATATTGGACCGTTGCTTTCTGGGTGTTTTAATGGGACGGGTTTGGAAGGATGGATTGCCATCCAATATTTTTTTGTTATAATCTCCTCTTGTGAGATAGTGACATCTAGTACATCGACCAACCTACCCACTATAATTGTCTGTTTGAAAAGTCAGATAACGCTGTTTCCCTTGTTTAGGTGGTTTTTAAATATTTTTTGAATCTTAAAATTTCCTCTTCCCATTTTAAGAAAATGCTTCAAAAGTGATGTAGTGCCGTCGCTTCTAGCATTTAAAAATATAATTTAAAATCCTACTGTACCAAGTTTCCTTCTTATTAACAAAAACATCACTAACAGTCCTCAAATATGTTAAAGGCGAAAAAACATCCCATCGTTGAGGAGCTCTTTCCGCAATATAACATCAATTGGACATTAGTGCCACGGCCGGTCGGTGTTAGTTTATTCCAGTAGCCTTAAGGACCTAAAAACTGAAGCGTTCCTTTCAGGCAAGACCACTCATCCACCAAGTTAATGTTCTGTGACTTTGATTAACTATTCCAAGCCCCTTAAACCCTACGGCTACTCTGGCCACATATATATTCACATACATGAGCCATGTCAAATGCGTTGGAACCATGCCTTATCATTCTTGCGAAGCCTGTTGGCCCTAGTTAAATTTAATCCTTTCTCTAAATAAAAGAGGTCAGTGACCTGTTGATTTGCGGTCATTCAGGACCTTAAATATAGTAAAAAATGTCTAATGCATATTTAAAACATTCTTCAGTATCCTACATCCTTTGTCGACACAATAACCCTTCATAGAGAAGGCCCATAGCAAACTCCCAGAAATGAGAAGACTAATCAGATACCAAAAAGTAGAAGTAGGAGATGCGGTTAACCTCTGTAATGTTTCCCAGCCTGGCGGTCCATCTTCCCAACCACACTCTTAATGGTCCTCCTATCTTCCTCTTCCATCCTAATTCTTCCCACACACACTCTATCTCCATCTCACTCTACTGCTTCTTTTAACTGGCTTTAACCTCTAGTTTTACTAAGGTTATTTTTAAAACGTATGAACTATATAATAATAATATAGTTACAGAGGTTTTTATTTTTGTTTGTTTTTTCCGATCCCTCTAAATCAGAAATAAAAGTGAATTAATAAGTGCATTACTGTTAAAAAGAAAAGTAATTCGTGTTGGGTATTACCTTTTACTACCTTTGGTATTTTAAGGTTAGCTGTTGTTTGTTTGGTTGTTTAGTGGCGCCAAACTTTATTGGTCATCAACGCCATTTATATTTTATTTAATTTTGCTAATATTCGTTAAATTTTATTTATTTTTTGATTTGATTATTTTATTTATTTATTTATTTTT
>NW_027105456.1:211057-216097 GCF_000696795.3 Halyomorpha halys | reverse complement strand
GTGTGGTGTAAAATATGGGCATCGTTGGAAAACATGGCTTATTGTTTATTATTGTTACCTGTTGTGTTTATTTGTTACTTATGAGATATCCATTCTAAAAAGGTGCAATTTTAAATCCGGAGGTGAGGTGCCTCCTCGATGCGATACAACACGCATAGAAGATAAAATAAAAAACATTAATTAATAAAGACAGTAGATAATGGTGAAATAATAAGAAAACAGTCAGAAGTCGAAAGAGAAGTGTGGGGGAGGGGGTACATCAGAAGATGGAGTTATGAGGGGATGTTAATAGGGTTTTTGGAACCTTTCCTGCCCTGCCACCTCGCAGGAAGGGGGGATGGAGTGATAGACTGGAATACTGGATTGAAGGAAGCAGGGAGACTGTAAAAGAATTTAATGTGTCTCCGTGTGATGTGTTGTACAGTTTCTAACTTCGTTCGTTATAAATGTGTGTCATGTTACATCTTTCCAGAGATGTCCCTCGACATATCTTCTGTAGTGTGCTGTTTTGGTATTGTTGTAGTGATTTCGCTGTTGGATAGAGATAGTGTAGTAGTTGTGCGCCGTGTAGGAGTGATGGTCGTAGTATTACTTTGTAGATGAATAATTTGAGTCTGAGTGACAGCCCTGTTCTTAGGTACAGATGTGCATGACTGAAACGTTTATTAAAGTTTTAATAGGCACTCATTATTCTGAGAAGTTTAAAACAAGTTCTATATTTAATTTACTATAATCTCTATTTTATTTAATTTACGTTATTAGAAATGTGATGGATACCAAAAAGGGTGGGAACTTTAGCTGGTAAAATACTCGGGCTTTGATAAAGTGATAATAATTATGGAGTGAGGAACTGAAACCTATAAAACTTAATATAGCTACGTTAATAAAATCTATTAAGGAACTAAGTCTTGGATTAAAAAAATATATTAAGAAGTATTAGAAACACATGACTATTATATGACCTATCTGGACATACGGAGTTGAGCTTTGGGGCTGCACTAAACCATCAAATTCCTCCCGAATCCAATCCTTACATTCCAAAATCCTTAACGCTCTTTACTTTGTCACAAATCAAGTCATCCATCATGACCGATTTGGCCAAAATCAGATTCCATTCCTTCCATGGAAAACTTCCCAACCACCCAAACCTACTTGTTTCTAACCTGGCTTCTCCTTCATTACCTAATAATCCTCCTAGGCGTCTGAAAAGAAGATGGCCTCGGGATCTTCTCCTCAGAAATGTTATTGGAGTTCTATCAATGGATAGATTCTCCACACGTTTATATCATGTCACTATCTCACCTACAGCAAATTTACTTGTTGTATATATGTTATACAGTTGTAAATAACAATAAATAAATGTTAATTTTTATTAATATATTCTTGTTTGAGAGTTGTTTAGTTTATTTAAAAACAAATTTGATCCTTTTTTTTCAACTTTATTATCTTCAAAACCTTCCAACGTTTCGACCCTCAGGTCATTTCCAAGGATACCTTTACTTTGTTGTCATTTTCTCTTTTAAAATTCTTAAAAATGCCGGCTAATTGCCTTTGCCCCATCTATAACTTCTCCTATATAACTCTTTCTTAAATTTAAAACTTGCACTAACCACTTCTCTTCTTCCTTTCATTTACATTTGCAAATTAAAGTTTTAAATTTAAGAAAGAGTTATATAGAAGTTATAGATGGGACAAAGGCAATTAGCCGGCATTTTTAAGAATTTAAAAACAGAAAATGACAACAAAGTAAAGGTATCCTTGAAAATGACCTGAGGGTCGAAACGTTGGAAGGTTTTGAAAAGGATAAAGTTCTTTTTAAATAAAATAAATGATTTAAAAAAAAAATAAGTATTAGAAATAAAGACGATTTCGTTGATTGAGAAACCGAAGGAAATACATTTCAGATTAGATTCCCTACATAGGCATAGAGGTTTAAGAATTTAGGATCTATGTTAACCATAAAAAACGACGAAATCGATGAGGAAACAAAAGTAGGTAATGCATAATATTTTTCAATTTCGAAATTGTTTTGTTCGACCCTTCGATTTTAAGTTGAAATTTACAAACTTTAATCTCTCCTACTGTTCTTTATGGATTTGAAACTTGGAACTATATTAAGGGAAGAAGGATTTTTAAAGGTGTTCACTACTTAAAGTAAATTAGCGCGTAAAATATTCTTTATAAAAAAGGATGGGCTAACCGGAGGAGTATTAAGGCTACACAACGCAGAATTTAAGGAACTATAATTCTAGTGATACCAATGCAGCAAATAACATGGGTGTGTAAGGTCGTTGCCCACAGTTACGATTACTTCCCTAAAATGATAAAAAAACTGAACCGACGTGTAAATGTCCGAGGGTTAGACCAAAGCCTAGATGGGAGGATTACATCTGTAATGTAATATATATAATGTTTTAATGAGATATGAGCAAGATGTACTTAATAAAGTATAAAATAAAAATATTTTTTTTAATTACTAAGCTAACACAGTCCTAAAAACATACGCTGATGACACATGTATACTTTCTGTAAACAACGACCCAACTAATGCATCACAAACACTACAGGCACACATAACATCTATTGAAGAATGATGTAAAAACTGGAGAATCAAAATAAATCCTGTAAAATCCCATCAGATCACCTTTACTCTCCGTCGTAAACCTCTGCCCTCCTGTCATTCAGTATCCTTTCTAAATACTCCACTAACGCCTGTTGAACAAATTCGATACTTAGGACTGGATCTTGACAGGAGACTTACTTGGAATCCACACACAAGACTGAAACGACAAGAAACTGCTCGTAGATTCCGATTGCTACAACACTTACTTGACAAACGCTCCAAACTTCCCATTCACTACAAAAAATTAGTATACACTACAATAAACAGACCAATTTGGACATATGGAATTGGGCTCTGGGGCTCCACCAAACCATCAAATTCTTCCCGCATCCAATCGTTATAATCCATAATCCTACGTAAAATCCTTTTCGTTTACTTAACATCCCATTCGTTGCAGATTTGACTCAAAACAGATATGAGTCTTTTCATACCAAACTCCTTAACCATCCTAACCCATTAATTCTTAATCTTTCCTTAACAATCCCTAATAATTCTCCGAGGCGTCTGAAAAGAAGATGGCCACGGGACCTTCTAATTTAAATTAATGTTTGAAGTACCACCAATGGGTGGTTCCTTCCCAAGATTTTCAAGTATATATGAAACACACTACATATTTATCTATTGTATTATTTTGTACAGTTGTAAATTACATTAAATAAATAATTTTTAAAAAAATTACTAAGAAAGTTTTTGCGATATTTAGCTGTATTTATTTATAATTATAATTATCAGGCGAGCAGTTTTTTGTTTGGATGTATCGTAACTAGACCACCGGTTTTGCAAGGAGATGATTTGGTTAGTATGACACTCTACTGCTAGACCCCCCTCACTTTATAAGGCTAAGTGGATCCCAGGGAGATCCCGAACCCACAGGGTTGACTCACGGCTACAGTATCAGATACAAATAATTATCCGACATATTTATTTATATTGCATTATTGATACTACATAAACATCCGGGCTCCGATTATTGCTCAACAATGCAGGACGTGATGATACATATTAGTCAACAGAGGATTTGCCGTATTCACTGTTTGCAGCATTTACTGTCGTTATATTGTGTCCTGGGATTACCAAGAGGCGCCCAACACACCACTATCGCAAGTGTCACATGTTTCACTGATAAATGTCTGGTGGGACGGCCTGTTTGATCCTTTAGATATCTAGCTGATATTCACACACACATATATATATATGTTTTTATATTTTATGAATAAACAATAATTTTATACAGGATCTTCAAAACTCGATTCATTCCTTTCTTTTCGATGATTTTGAGAATTTTGAAATGAAACCTGATAAGTCTTAGTAATGTTATATCAATTTTTTTACATTAAAATTATTTTTTCTCTATCAAAAATGACCTTACAATACCATTGAAATGGGTATTTTGTACAGTCCATTGGACAAAATAGAAATAATTGAACTCAACGGACAACAGTCGTTAGATTCTTGGGTAAATGACAGGCGACCACAAGCGCTGTCGGTGGTGGATATTAAAAACATTGTACCTATCTTTATCATTTCTATACCTGCCTAGTTAGATGATAACATTTTTTTTTTTTTTTTGTAACTTTTCTTTATCTTCTTTGTTTTTTTAGAAATTGTTTATATTTGTCATCTTGTAAAAAATTGATAATTATCTTATACTTAAGAAAACACAGTGAACTACTCACGAGCTCTAAATAAAATGCACAATTTTAATCTAAATAATTAGTTAATTTGTCCGAACAAATTGAACAATAAATAAGTCTAGGATTTGTATGCATATGTTATTATGCATTATACACTATTTCTATTATGTTTATGTTTTGGTTGTTATTTTCATATCCTTACTGTAAATTGGAATGGTTGTGTGATTAACTCTTTAGTTAATTTTTTTTTTTTTTTGCTAATTCGATTTATATTTATATTTCAACTGTCGCAAATTTATTTGGAAGACTTGGGCAAAAAATTTATCTCTTCCATTTATAATATTATAATAATATCATTTATTTTTTTCTGAGGAGTATTAGTTGAACAAAATCTAATAACTTCTTTTAATTTTAACATATTGTTATAACTTTCATTACTTATTTTTCATAATAATAATTATTATTATGTAATTACTATTTAACTTCATTGGCTTCATTTCCTGCTCCTCTCATTATACTTTATTAACGTCGACAACGTCGGTTTTAAGTTTTAACTGAAAGAATATAGTCGTTTCTTGTATGAAAGTAGTTCTACCTCCTAGAAGATGCGAGTATATTTGTACTGGCACACGACATCTCGGGACGGACGGAATCGGAAGAAACATTCCATTTTGTCGATAGTGGCAAATCAAATACATCCTGATTGAAAGGACCAGAAATTTTGTGGAAAAGTAATTTACAACCATTAATCCGATTATACATTTTAAAAGAAAATGTTTATTT
>NW_027105456.1:180696-209905 GCF_000696795.3 Halyomorpha halys | reverse complement strand
TTTAAAAAGAAACTAAACCACTCTCAAACAACTATATTAATAAATAAAAAAAAATAAATCGAAAATTTTTATTTTATTTTTGTATCAATTTTATCCTGATACCCCATTTAAAACTATAATTCTTGAGTGAATGTTCTGTAAATCGATAATTAAAAAAAAATCGATATCTCGAAAATGCATCTATACAATATAAAATTGGCCTTTCATCAAATTCGACTTATCCTATTTTGACTGTGCAACTTTGCTAGATTCGTCCAGTTAAGTACCGTGATGAAGCAGATTTTTGGATTCAATTGATCCTTAACTGTGTCCTTTAGCAGAACAAAGACAGATCCTGGACTGCATGAAACAGTGATTACGCCAATTGTGACAGTGCTGAAGTTGGACAGCCTGGTAATTAGGTTTGCCGTGGGAGCACCCTTTGCCACACTGTTTTCACTTGAGTACCGACTTCCGCTCCGTTTGCGTATTCGTCTTTGTAAATAGCACGTTCTTAGTGTGAGAAGTAAAATAAACGAGAAAAAAAAACATACACATACAAATAAACTAAAAAAACTATCTGGTTTGAAATTCACTATTTCTTAATAAATGGAGTTTTTATAGAAAGAGGCTTACGTATATGCGAGTGATCGTTAATATCAAAATGTGAATGAAGCTAAAATTTTCAATTTTCTTATTCTTCAGATAGACTATAAGTTGAAAAAATATGTATTGTAACTGCTTTAATAAAATAAAAATATAGTTTTTTCTTTATCTTCGGGAATAAAAATCATACATCCATGTTATTTTTGTAATATAGACGAAATAGTATAAGATGAGTCTTATATTTCTTGCAACGATTGTTGGGAAGTCAGCAATCATTCTGGATCCCACCGCAGTATATGGAAATAATAGCCTTAACCAGGGAAATAAAGTGGTAAGGAAAAACAAGGAAATTTACGATAAATGCACCCCTTTTCTTAAGGGAAAGTTCTGTGAGGGTTTCGAACAAAGTGACTTCAACGTGAGAGGCCTCTGGTTGGAGCTCGCGGAACTAGGTGCTTCATGGAGGAACTCCGAGTAGATATCCAGGACATACCAAAGATGACGGAAAATGTAATTCTTGACTCCCTGTGAATCGTCAATCATATTTATGGAAACAGATAGGATAGAATTTCAGAGCAAGAATGACATGCATATATTGAATATTTTATTTCTTAAGATTTTAATTTCTCCACATGTTTTTATCATGTTACTATGTCACCTACAGCAAATTTACTTGTTGTATATATGTGTATACAGTTGTAAATATCAATAAATAAATTATTAAAAAAAAAAAAAAAAAAGATTTTAATTAAATAGTTCATATGTGCGAAAATATTTTTTTTAAATTTTTAAGTATATTTATTGTTATTTTTTTTATAAATTTGTATTATTTATATTTTAATTTTATTCTATGTTTGTTAAGAGGGGTAGGAAGAGAAAATATGAAAAAAAAAAGTATCAAATGAACAAAAATGATAAAACAAAAAAAATCTTATATGGCTGTTATATATTATACGTTTTATTTACTATGCTTGTATTTTACAATTAAAAAAATAAATCTAATTAGACATAAGTATGCTGTGTATACGGGTTTTAGTGTATTTATTTAAAAATTTTAATATAATTGTATGTTTGTCAGAGGGGTAGGGAGAGAAAAGATGTATTGGGTTAAGAGAGAAAATATGAAAAAAAAAAATATCAAATGAACAAATAAGATAATACAAAAAAAATCTTATATTCCTTATATAATATTTTTTCTCTACTATACCTATCTTTTATAATAATTTAAAAAAAATAAATTGGCTGATTAGATATATGTAGAGGAATAAAGAATTATGAGGGTATAAGAGGGGGAAGAGGAAAGATTTATTGCGTTAAGTGATAAATTATAAATAAAAAGATTCAAAATAATAAAGTATCGAAAAACAAAATAAATGAACAAAAACTATAAAAAAAATAATAATAATATATCACTGTTATTTGTTATGCGTTTTATCTATTTTGCCTCTATTTTACAATTTAAAAAAAAATCTAATTAGATATAAGTATGCAGTGCATACGGGTTTTAGTGTATTTATTTAAAATTTTTATTATTTATATTTTAATTTTATTTCATGTTTGTTAAAGAGGGAGAGAGGAAACATTAATTGGGTTAAGAGATAAACTATGAGAAAAAAGATTAAATATAATAAATTATCGAAAGAAAATAATAAATAAACTAAAATGATAAAACATAATAAAAATTATATATAAATGTTATATATTATAAGTTTTCTCTACTATCCCTATATTTTATTAGAACTAAAATAAAATTACCTGATTTGATATAAGTATGCTGTGTATACGGGTTTTAGTGTATTTATTTAAAATTTTTATTATTTATATTTTAATTTAATTTTATGTTTGTTGAAGAGGGGGAGAGGAAACATTAATTGGGATAACAGATAAATTATGAAAAAAAAAAAAAGATTCAAAATAATAAAAGATCGAAAGAAAATAATAAATGAATAAATATGATGAAAGAAAAAAACATCAAAATCATCTCTAATATGCCTATGTTTTACAAGAATTTAAAAATTATCTGATTTGGTATAATTATGCAGTGTATTTAACAACTCAACAATGTTGGGTATAATATTTATAATTTAATATAACAATATTAAACATGTACAGTTGGACAGTGCAACTTTTTTGAATAAAGTTTTTCTCTGTATAACATTTCGATTCTATATAATAAATATTAATAATTATATAATACTTGAATATGAGATGTTAAAACAATAATTGTAGAGTAGTTCAATTAAACGTACATTAAACTAATACATATACATGTTTGTACAATGACCAATTTGTCATCTACAGTGTAACTCAGTGGCAGAAAAAATAGCTGGTTCCGTTAAAATCGATATTGTAGACTACTCCCAGATCGAATTCAATTGTCAATCAGCGATTATTAGACCATAAGAAATATTTTTCTTCGTTTCCAGGCCAACAGTTAATATATATCTAGATTCAAACAAATCTGTACACATTTTTATGCGTATATATTAGGGGTATTCATGATGTTGTGTTAAATGTTAAATGTTTTACCATGTTAAATGTTATATCTATTAGATTGTGAGCAGCCCTATTTGAAGTCATGTTAAACGTTAAATGCATAAGAGCCCCTAGCGGATTTTCTCAGCAACTTGTTGTATAAGCCTTTATGTTTATAACCTTCCTTCCAGACCCTCATGTTATTGTTTACTTCAGTTTTGATTTAAGTAATTAATTACAACATGCCTAGAGTGAGTGAAAAGTGGAATTTGTGAGAAAGTTTAGCTTATGAAATGAAATGAAAAAATAACTTTATTCTGGGACATATGTCCCCTAAGAATAATTACATGGTTCATATAGTGAGATTTTTATCTGGCGAGCGTTTACAAATTTTCAGATAGTAGAATGAAATTACATTGTTTTTTTTTACTGTTTTTTTTTCTCAAATGTATCATTAAAATTATCCATTCTGGTTTAATAACAGGGATATGAATACCACAAACACACGAAAGAACTGAGCTGTCACAACAAAAATGGCGGCGATCTCAACTGGTCTATTGTGTGACGTCATTCTCCATTTAACAGACCAAGTAACAGACTCTCAGCCATGTTAAATGTTATTTCGTTTTACCACGGTAAAATAAGGCAATTTTTTTCGATTTAACATGAGTTTTTCCATTTAACACGCTTTAACATGTTAAACCAAAGATCAAGAATACCCCTATTATACATTAAAATCGTTTACACCTTGATAACATGATAATGTTCGGTTGAACCTATATTAGAAATCCTTTGTCCTCTCTTTTTAGAACAGCTAAAGGAGCTGATGATTAGAGGTTGTCAAGAACTTAAAATATTTATGTTTCTCTTTATATAGGGACTACTTTCTATCCGATTGACCTGTTCCATAATTCATGCGATATAGTGTAGATATGGGTCCTCAATGTATAACCTTGCGAACCCAGGCTTAAAGCGAACATTTCTAATGACAAGAATATGAGGATACAGGCCATCAGGAGATGATACAGGATGCAGGATGCAGGACGAAGGAATGTAAACGAGTGGTGGAAGATGATCCTGCTCGTTAGGCAGTGACCTGGTCTGATGAGATTTTGATTACGGGCGCTCTTCTTCAGGAATCTGTTCATTTTTTGAGTCAGTCTGCTTTTAAATTTTATTGTTAATATTTATACTTTTAATCAAAACTATTCCCTGAAATTATGCAAATATCTAACGAATTTTCCTACTTAACTCGGTAATATGAACTACAATAATAGATTATAACAGAAAGTTTGTTTATTACAACTAAAAAAGCTAACTTATCACTTAAATTATCATCTCTTACAGTAAATAAAGATTTCCATATTTTTAATAGACGTAATTGAATGCATATACATATTGGATGTAATTAAAATAGAATTATAAAAACGAATAAAAAAAAAATAGCTAACTCAAGACAAAAATTTATTTTTTTAAATATTTATTTATTGCTATTTACAACTGTACATTATAATACATTTAGTAAATCTGATCTAAGTTAAATTGGAGTGTTACAGGCGTGTAGAGAAACTGCCCATTGGTAGCACTCTAATGACATTTTACATTAGCTGGTCTCGTGGCCATCTTCTTTTCAGGCGCCTCGGAGGATTGTCAGGAATGGAAGAGGATGCACGATTAGAAACTAGGGGGTTTGAGTGGTTAGAGAGTTTATAATGGAAGGAGTGATATCTGGTTCGGGCTAGATCGGTTACATAAGGAACATTAAGGTCTTTATGTATGATTTTATTTGTGACAAAGTAAGGAGCATTGAGGATTTTACGAAGGATTTTGGATTGTAAGGATGGAATACGAAAGGAATTCGAAGGTTTCGTAGAGCCCCAAAGCTCAACTCCATTTAGATCAGTCTTTTGTAATGTGTTGGAAGTTTAGACCGTTTGTCTAGTAAGTGCTGTAATAGTCGAAATCGACGTGCAGTTTCCTGTCTTTTCAGTTTTGTGTGAGGATTCCAGGTTAATCGTTTGTCCAAATGTAGTCCAAGGTAGCAGATCTGTTCGACAGGGGTAAGAGTAACATCATTAAATAAAACTGTTGGACAGTCAGTAGGTTTCAGTAGGTTACGAAGGGTAAAGGTGATTTGATGGGATTTATTGGAATTTATCTTAATCCTCCAATTACGACAACATTCTTCGAGGGCCGTGATATGGGGATTTTGGGATACAATTAATGGGTTATTATTAACAGCGAGCACACATGTGTCATCGGCATACGTGATGAGGATAGTGTTAGGATTGGTTGGAATGTCAGCTGTATAGACGGTGTAGAGGATGGGACCTACCTTGAGGAAGACAAAAATGTAGTTCCGATAGTTCTTCTTGCTTTGTAATTATTGGAGGAAGGTAGTCCGGATGGCGGTCAATAAAGCTATCAAAATAGTAAAAGAAAACTATTTATTGTTCTCCAACGTTTCGCCCCAGGGCTTCGTCAGGGCTGTCTAATAGTAGTCTAAAGTGAAGTTGTCCTTAATACTTCCATCTGACAGCCCTGACGAAGTCCTGCAAAGTGGGGCGAAACGTTGGAGAACAATAAATAGTTTTCTTTTACTATTTTGATACCTTTATTGACCGTCACTCGGACTATCTTCCTTCAATCTACTTCATATGGTCAGCTATCTTCTTCCAATAATTTTGAAACCCGAACTCATTTCGCTTCTACGGTAGTAGGACTTTATCCTATGAAATTCTACTATATCATTATTTCTGTTTTAGACTTTTTTTTTATAATTATAATTATATATAAAATATAAAAATAGAGATAATTTTTTAGGAAATTTGTAGTTTTCGAGTTATTCGTAAAACAAATTTCGATTTTCCTGTCCTCATTGTTTCTACTTATTAACTTAATTTTAAAAGTTATACCATATTTGGTATATTTAAATATATATATATTTGTTTCGTTAATATTAATATTGATCACATAGTGAAGGTAAAGTAGAGAAGACCTTTGATAAAATGACCTGCCGTATAATGTGTGCGCAGTTGCCATTCACTGAGTCTGGGCGTCGGTCTCGGTCGAGAGAAGGAAAAAAATCGTAAGAGGATCCTGTTTCTAAGGATAGAAAAAAAATGGCCACAACAAGTCCAAAATTCTGAAACACTAAACTGAAATATTAGAAGTTATAATAAATTTAAATATATTCAAGAATTTACTTTTTGATATCTATTTTAGCGTATGAATCATATGTTTCGCTTAACTTTCCGTTTATCTTCAATAATGAATCTTTATAATCACTCAAGAAGAAAAACAACCTACCTCCAAAATTCGAGGTTTTATGTTTCAAACTCCCTAGAATTCAAATATTTAAAAGAAAAAAAATCTTTTTTGATTGGAGTAGTTTGTCGGGGGGTGCGGTCAGCAAAGAACAACATTAATAAACAAAACCATATTTATCTATTTTATGCCGACGTTTCGACCTGAATTTCAGGTCTTCATCGGGATTTATGGCGTAGAAGGTAGGCCTGCAACTGACAACTTGGGTTCTACGCCATAACCCCTGATGAAGACCTGAAACCCAGGTCGAAACGTCGGCATAAAATAGATAAATATGGTTTTGTTTATTTATGTTGTTCTTGTGCTGACCGCATTCCCCGACAAACTTCTCCAAGCATTAATCTACGGTCAACTATCACCTCATCAAAAATCTTTTTTATTTTTTTACTACATACCAGGCATCTTAGAGCAGGCGAGGTGGTTCGTTCTCTTATACCGGACTATGCATTACCACTTGTCGCAAATCCAAGACTTGTACGAATGTTTTGTAAAGAAAAGAAATAAAAATCGTAAGTATCTACACGTTAGAGAGTTCATGAGACTTGTTTGAGTTTTGAAAATATCAGAAATCATAGGACGAAATCATAGGACGAACAGGTCTGTCAGCACTCAAATTAAAGCTAGTTAAATTTACTATAAAATAGTTAATAACGTTTATCTTCGTAGGAGTAGTAGTTTCTATGATATTTGACAAAATAAATTCACAAACTTTTAATTTCTAGTTGTTTCTATGAAATGTTTGATTTTTTTTTTTAAATATATCTCTAGATCCATAAGACGCACATATGTTTGCCAACACTCAAAATAAAGGAAATTTAACTTACTATGAAGTAGTTCATAACACTTATTTTCGTAGGGATAGTAGTTTTTATGATATTCCCAAATAAATATGGCAAATGAAAATTAGTCCGAACAACTATAAATCAATTTTTTTTATTTATTTCTTGATATTTTCAACTGTATAAAAAAATACAACTAGTAAATTTGATCATAATGACATAATGATATGATACAGGATGTAGAGAAACTACCCAGTAGTAGAACTCTAAAAACAGTTTACAATATAAGGTCACGAGGCTATCTTCTTTTCAGGCGCCTTGGAGGATTGCCAGGAATGGAAGAGGAAGCAAGGCTAGAAACGAGTGGGTTTGGGTGGTTAGGGAGTTTATTATGGAAGGAATAATATCGGGTTCGGGCTAGATCGGTAACATAAAATCAATTTATTTTACCAAATATTAAAACTCCTATTCCTACGACGATAAACGTATTAAACTACTTCATAGCCCATTAAACTAGCTTTAATTTGAGTGGTAACAGACATCTGTACCTCAAATAGTTTTTGAGATATAGATATTTTTAGTATAAATTAACTAACTACTGATCTTTCAGTACGTTCTGTACAACATTTTTATGAAATTGTGTTTTTAAAAAGCTATATCTCGAGAACTTACATTTTAGCAAATTTACTCTACTTTAAATAATGTTCTCTTAGATTTACTATTGTTGTTGGTTGTTTTAAAGATATAGAGCTCCGAATGAAAAATTAATTATTTTTAACGTTTTTAAAAAGCCGCTATTTTTTATTCCCCTTACGTATACTTGCCAGACTCATCAATTTTGACTAGTAATTATACATAGTTTTCATTAAAGTAATAAAAAATTGGGTTGAAATAACTGACTTTTTTCTCCTCTTGGGCTACTATCTCTTTTCATTCATAAATCCTCACCCACCCATATCCATTAGTCCTTAATTTGTCATCCTTAATAATCCTCTGACGCCTATGAAAAGAAGATGGCCACGGTATATTCCCATTTAATGAAATTATTGGAAATCCACCATTGAGTAGTTCCTTCCCAAGATTATCACGTGTTCTGAAACGTATATCTCAGTTACTTTTTTTTTTCAATAGGGTATAAATACATTTTTTCTAATCTTGTCAATTAACTTTGAAAATATATTTTCTATTTCTTCATATATCTAGGCAAATAAATTAATAAGAATCCGATATAAATTCAGTTGTGGGGAATAGGTAATAGTGATGAATGATCTCATACAAAATAAAATAAATAAATGAATAAAAAAATAAAATAAATAAAACTCTCTTAAAATATATACAAACAAAAGAATAAACAAAATGAACATAAATAAAATAAACCAAAAACAAAAGAATAAACAAAATGAACATGAAAAATTTAAAATTTTTATCACAATCAACCTTCTCTATTATAATTTATCACAACAATATTTATCTTATAACAATAAGACTGTGCATAATATCCTGCATAAAGTTGTTTTTTTTAATTATGTGGTTTTAAAATTGTATTAAGATTGTCCTTGAGGATGGTCGTATTGGCCGAAACGTCGGACTTATAAAAAAAATAAAAATTGTTTTGAGACTAAAATTTGAATAAAATTTATTTATTTAATCAGTAGTAACCTAAGTTAAAACCTAGTAAACTTTGATGACTATTAATAGTTTTGTGGGCTATTTTTTTTTTTTACCTTTCCCTATCCATAGCGATGATACTTCTTGGAGTTTATATTTTTGACAAAATTTCACTGTCCAACAGCAATGAAACTAAATAGAAACACTTAATATAGTAATATATTAAAATAAAATAAGAGATATATAGTTGTATACCAATGGAGACGATCCCTTGGTAGAACAAAGACAGTTGGAAGTGTCAGTGAGATCATTAGGTGAGTGATGGCAATCTACTGGCCCACAATTGTACTCTCTTATGTTCTCACTTCTTTGACATAGTTTCATTTTATCTTATATATTTTCTATATAATGATGTTTATTATATTGTTTTGTTTATATTTTTCAGCAGTTATTAACTCCTAATTGCTTGATGATAACTCTGAGAGTTATTTTTATTTTTTTTTTTTTATTGTTGCAACGTCGTACTTAGATAGCGCAGTGGTTTAAGTTCCATTAGAAAAAAAAAACATTTTTGTGCCTTATTTAAACAATTAAAGTATCCTGTGGGTATTATTTTGTTTGAATTTAAATTGGATAAAAATAAATCTCATTTACTCTTCGTCGTAAACATTCCGACTGCCCTACAGTATACTTTAATAATGTGGCTCTTTCCCCTTTAGAACAGATTCGTTATCTTGGGCTACACCTTGACAAACGACTAACCTGAAATCCTCACACAAGACTGAAAAGACAG
This sequence comes from Halyomorpha halys, assembly GCF_000696795.3. NCBI lineage: Eukaryota > Metazoa > Arthropoda > Insecta > Hemiptera > Pentatomidae > Halyomorpha > Halyomorpha halys. The sequence goes on along the minus strand of NW_027105456.1, from coordinate 200,338 downwards.
AAAAATGCACGCAGACTATTACAGCACTTACGAGACAAACGGTCTAAACTTCCAACCCATTACAAAAGACTGATCTACATGACAATAATAAGGCCCATCTGGACATACGGAGATGAGCTTTTGGGCTCCACTAAACCTTCGAAATCATCTCGTATTCAATCCTTACAATCCAAAATCCTTCGTAAAATCCTCAATGCTCCTTATTTTGTTACTAATAAAACCATCCATAAAGACCTAAATGTTCCTTATGTAACCGATCTAGCCCGAACCCGATATCATTCCTTCCATTATAAACATCTAACCACCCAAACCAACTAGTTTCTAACCTTGCTTCCTCTTCCATTCCTGGCAATCCTCCGAGGCGCCTGAAAAGAAGATGGCCTCGCAACCTTATATTGTAAAATGTTTTTAGAGTTCTACTACTGGGTAGTTTCTCTACATGCTGTATCATATCATTATGTGATTATGATCAAATTTGCTTTTTGTATTTTTTATACAGTCATAAATATCAATAAATAATTAAAAAAAAAAATAATTTTAATTAAAAGTCAAAAACAGCTGTAGATTAGAGCTAAACATTTCGGCCTAAATTTCCAGTCTTCATCAGGGCTATGAACAATAACCAAGATAAAAACAAAAATGTATAAAAGGAATTACGGAATAATTAGAAAATTGCAGACAATATAAATGTATAAATAGTGTTGAAAGAAAGTGTATACTCTTAATATTGTAAGAAGATAAAAGCTATAGAGAATAGGTAATATTAAAATCCTTAATGTTCCATATGTAACCGATCTAGCCCGAACCAGATATCAATTCCATTAAAAACTCCTTAACCATACAAACCCAAAAGTTTCTAACCTTGCTTCCTCTTCCATTCCTGACAATCCTTCGAGGCACCTGAACAGAAAATGGCCACGAAACCTGCTAATGTAAAAACGTCTTTAGAGTGCTTCCGACGGGTGGTTTCTCACACCACTATAAACTAAGTTAAAATAATTACTGGATGTATGTATATGAATGTGCAATATGTATAAATGTAAACAGCAATAAATAAATATTTAAGAAATTAAAAAAGGGGAAATATCGAGAAAATATTACACATATGAAAATGTAGTAGATACATATATGATACACGGCCAACTATATATATTTAATACAAATATTTTTTGGTATAGAACCTTATATTATATATGTTTCTATTTTAAAATCTTGAACAGTTTGTTAGACTCTACATTTTTCTTTGTTCATATATGTATGTATTTTCTGAATTATATTAACTATCCTATCCTGCTTAGTTATGACAAACAAGTATTTGAATTGTTAAATAAAATATGACTGGTTAGTTCGAAGAGCATTTGAGATGCTATATAAGACGTGTTTACGCTGCTGTGTGGTCAGCACTGGTGTCCAGTTACAACGGCGTGCCTTCCACTTCTTATACCGTCCTGTGTCCTTCGATAATGAGGTTGTCCGCAGGGAACAAAGATATAGTGTTCTTATTAAAAAAGAATTCTTACGGGGAAAAGTCCTTCATTAATCAATTTTCTATTTTAATTTCAAATTTAAATAAACTTTAAGAACTATATCTAATTATTGTAAATTAGTCATTACATTATGTTATCATAAAGCTAATTAATTTTTTGCCAATTAATATTTTTAATGATTAAATATAATCACAGAAAGGAAAAATTAAATATTAGGTAATAAATAATTGTTCAATTTATGCATGCAAATGTACTAATAAATACTTTTAAAATAATATTCATTGGAAATAAAACATACAAATTGATAATAAATAATGGTAATGTACATTATGCCATATTCCTAACACATATTATTGGAGGTTTTGTTAATGAAGCTATGATAATAAAGAGGTTAGTGCGATTCATGTGATTCATAAAAAGGTTTAATTAATTAAAAAGTAGATTGCCATTGTTTTAGAAATCAATAATAAAATTTGTGATATTAATTGATATAGGTTTATTCGCTTAAAGCAAAAATCGACTTAAACATACTTGCCTGTTATGGAAAATTTTAAATTTTTGTACATAAATCATAGTATAAATATGGTGCCTTTGTTGATGGATAAGATGATATTTATATATTATTATTTTACGGCTTTATAATGGCCTAAGGACTGAAACAGGAGAAAAATGAAGAAAGTTAAGTGAAAGGATCAAAATCAAAATAATATTCATTTCAAACTAATTATCTGCTCTCGAACAAGAAAATAATGCGCTATTAAACTAATTAATGTTTTAAACAAACCTTGATATATATAGCTCTCCTAAATCGACAATATATCTCTCTATTTTATAAAAATATTTTCGTTGATCTCTGCGTGTAATTTTTTATTTTACAAAAAGTGGGATAATAATAATGGACCGAAAAACAAATACAAATAAAAATTGTATTTAAGTAATGCGGAAAAGAAAACACAATGAAAAAAATATACGAAAGACGGAAATTGTTAAAGAAAAGAATATTTGGTAAAAAATAAAAATTCAGGGCAATTTAGAGTTAAATATTATCTTATATTACCACACAACGTATAGACTAACAAGTATCACTTAAAAACTAGTGTTACTAGACTTTCGTCTTTCCATGGTTCTTATGACAATAGTAAAAACAATATAATTATCGTGGAAACATGAAAATAACTATCGAAAAATGTTTATTTTCTGTCAATGCCCATTCGTTTCTGCGACCTTATGTGTATATTTATTATATTTCTTCTCTTAATTATGAACATTTTATTTTTTCCTTGGTGAACACTTATCCTTTTTTTCTCCATTAGTTAATTATAAATTTTTTTCTTTATTAATATTTATTTATATTTTATTATGAACTAGTTTATAACCGTTTAATTTTTCATTGATATATCATGTTTAATCAAAACCTAATAGAATCGTTTTCAAAAAAATCTCTTCAAAAATGTGAAAAATCGATTCAGTTCGATTAAGTGGCTCTTGCGTTCGGTCGATTTTACCGAAAAAGTTACTGTCAGATCCTTGGTATAGACCCGCGTTAAATATTTAATTTTAGTTTTTTATTACTTTTCGTTTTTGAGCTAAGCTATTCAAACTCACGCATACTCAAACAGACATTTTTCGGAAATTTGGTTATTTAGGTCCAGTGTAAAATCTTAAAACGTTTATTTATATTGAAAAATCAAAGTTTATACGTTGCAACTGATTATTATTGCTTCAAAGTAAGTTCTAAGTTCTTGCGTAGTTTTAAAATCTGCATGAATGAATCAATATCGACAATAAAGAAGGTAAGAGTGGCCTAATCTCAGAACATTCGGTGAGACGAGATTGTGCTCAGAATAAAAAACATACTTCAAGGCCATCAATTTAAAAGTTTTTTCCTGCTCCGAATTAAAAATATGCAAGTTATGTTTATTTTTCTGTCTAAATATGACTTTAAAAAAAATTCAATAACTGTTACTATTTTATCTCGTTTTGTGGTATATATGTATATATATATATTCATGTGTTACAGAAGATTTTTTTTTTGTTTACTATAAAGATATAGTATTATTAGTCAGCTTGAGATATGCCTTGCGATAGTTCTTCATCAAGATATGTAAATACTCACCTTACATGTAGAGATTGCCATATCCCCCGCAGATGGCACGTGTTGCGCAGATGGTTCCAACCTGTTGCGCCATTGCAATCTTTGCGCCGCAGATCGCAGAACAAGCTTCTGTTCTCCAGGGAGGGGGTGGACGTCGTAGTTTCGGATAAAAACTTTATCAAAAGCGTGTGACTATGTTATCTGGATTATAGGAGTGTGCACTGGGATCCAAATGTTTTAGGCATGTGTTGAGTTGCTTCGCAGTTCTTCAAGTGAAAGGAACTTGGTGCGTATAATTTTGGAAATTCCTTTCTTGAGCTGTTTAACCTCTGAACACTCTCTCCTCTATACCAATATAGGAATATTACAATGAAGACCTTAGAAAAAGATTTTTTTTTTGATAGAATTATTTATTGATAGATATTACAATCTGCCACACAGTTGTGGGCAATAGGTAATATTGATGAATGATCTCATACATACTAAAATAAAAAAATAAAATAAATAAGTAAAAAATAAAATAAAAAAAAATAATAATAAAAAAAATGAAATAAAATAAACAACTCTCTTAAAATATATACAAACAAAAGAATAGACAAGATGAACATAATCAGACTATCTGTATGAAAAATAAATAAATAAAATAACATAATAGAAAAAGATTGACAAAAGGTATAATATACTTATAAAAGTTCGCATTACGTAGTTCGTGAAGCATTAAACGAAGTTGTTTATAAGAGCATCTGAGCCATTTCTTTTTTTTTTAATTTTGATTAGTAGCACATATTTCAAAAGGAGAATTTAAATTTCTTAAAAAAACTACAATAAAGTTAAAATTTGTTTAAAAAATACTTCTTACAGTAACACCTTAATTATATTTAATGTTTATTAATCAAAAAATCAAGTCAAATGTGTACCGCTACAACCTATGAAAGGTCACTGGTGCAATACTAGTCAGCAAGTACTGTTACTATAACAACGGTTGTGCAAGTGATTTAGTCAGAATCACGCTCGACCCACGCTTCCGAACACCACAAATGTCCGGGGGGAGGCGGTGAGTGAGTATTCTATAATTATGTGCATGAAAAAAATCCTGGATAGAGCCGGGGCTCGAACTCACAACTTTTAGGTTGGGAGAAAGGTGCGTTACAACTGCTATTATTATTATGGTAGAAGAGAGTACCCAATCAATATTTTTTTTTTGTATGAAATATATACAAAGTAATTGAGCTAAAGTTTGGTATTAATTAATTAAAGGCGAATTTCAGTTCAAATATTGAAATTTTGTATTTGTTCTTGGTTGATTACCAAAAATTGTTTTGAATATAATTTGAATCGATACATTCATAATCTGGATTCACCCTAGATTATTAGGCTATAGTTTATTGGTTAATTATAAAAGAATCGATATTACTATCGGATTCTAACAATATCCATTAGTCGACAAATTACATCGAGGTTGCAGAGTAAGTGCTGCGCAAGGAGACTACTGCAGTGGTCAGCTGTATTGCGCTAGTGGCTAGTAATTTAGCCAGTAGAAGTAATCTTAATTTTTTCGTCTTAGACATCATTACAAACTTGACAAACAAATTAAACCAAATCAGCCTAGTTTGTAAATTAAGATTAGAAGGAAATGTACATATATATAGGAAATATATAAACATTAAATATGTGGGAGTTGGCAGCTCATTGGTAAGGCGATGGACTACTAACTCCAAGGGCCTGGGTTCCAATCCGGCTGTGGCAGCTAATTATTATCTGTTACCTGTAGCCGTTGAGTCAGTCCTGTGGCTCCGGAAGCGTGGGTCGATCGTGATTCTGACCAAATCACTTGCACAACCGCCGTTCTAGTAACAGTACTTCCTCTCAATTTTCATTTTCTTTTCATATTTAAATTTTAAATTAATAATAACTAATATGCTCATACTTCTTCGCATTATATAACTTCATTTTTATTTCATTTCCTTAATTATGTTATTTTACCCACTTTTTCAATTACCTATGTATACATTTTATTTCCTGCTTCTCTCATCACTTAATTTTATTAATTCTATTTTTTAAAATTATTCATTTTATGTGTAAAATTATTCTGTTTATACTTCCTTTATATTTTTCTATACTTACTGTGGTTGTTATCTTGTTCTGTTTTTAGCCATGAAGAAGGCTAGAAACTCTAGCCGAAACGTTGGCACATTAACATAAGTTAATCGAACTTATTTGTGGTTTTCATTGACCGCACCCCCAACCATCCTCTCCTCATAAATAAAGGTAACCTTGTAACAACTACCCTATGAGTGCAGTTCTGAGATCCATTCAGTCAGTTCCAAGTCTCGCATTCCAAGAAGTAGAAAATGACACCTGTTCGATTAACAAAGTTTTCCATAATTCGATTAGCTTCATAATCGATTCCTTTTCACGAGCCCGCATCGATACATAAGGTGACACCGATGAGAGATGAAAGGTAACGGTGCACTAAGGCTACCAGTGCACCAACTGGCTTTCTATGGCCATATCTGGCTTGGGTCGACGGCCTGCCACTCGCCTAGTCTCTATCTAGTCTTCGAGTTCTCCAGAGGATGGACCATCTGGAACGTTGAAGGATGTCTTAGGTCCTGGCGAAGGAGTTGAAACTGAAAGCGCAGTCCGTGGTGGAGACGAATAGTGATTAGTTATCATAGAACTGACTATTAATATAATGGACTGTCATTATAGATAATTGTGAACCCAATCATACTTTACTAAATAGATATCATGATTCAATTCGATTTGTCATTGTCATGTCCTAATAGGTAAGGTATCCATCTGCATGGTGAATTAACCTCTGATCCAGGACTAAGTATGACTGTATAAAATACTAGGATAAGATATTTACTTATAAAATGAACTTTGATTTAATATATGCATGGAAAAATTTCATTTGGATAGGCTGTCAATTTCATTTGCTTCTATTGCCTTGTCATTAAAGATTTTTTCTAAGGGTCTTTATTATTGTTTTATATTTCAGAACCCATTCGTTGCAGATTTGGCCCAAAACAGATGTGCGTCTTTTCATTCCAAACTCCTTACCCATCCTAACCCATTAATTCTTAATCTCTCATCCTTAACAATCTCTGATAATCCTCTGAGGCGTCTGAAAAGAAGATGGCCACGGGACCTTCTAATTTAAATTAATGCTTGAAGTACCACCAATGGGTGGTTCCTTCCCAAGATTTTCAAGTGTATATGAAACATACAACATATTTACTTATTGTATTTATTATTGTACAGTTCTAAATCACAATTAATAAATTTAAAAAAAAATATTGCAGAAAATTCCTTAACTAGCCGATACTTTGTATATTTAAACAAATCTTTAATAAATCAGCACTGAAACTTTTTAATCACGTGTTCTTTTTTTTTATTTTTAGGGGTCTTGTGTACCTTCATGTCGAATTGGAGGAATGCAAATTTGTTTCTCAACAGATTTTTTGTGGTTTGATTTTTATGATGAAATTTCTGCAACACGAAACCAAGTAAAAGATTCAGAGCTGAGAACCCTGTAAAAATTTAAAAAAATTATAAAAATCCGTAACTGTATTTTTATTAAATGTATATATTAAAAACTGCTAACCCTGTATTTGGTTTTATCTGTATTTATTTCATGACTTACTTCCTTAATGTAGTTTATTAACGTAGTTGAATTTAGTTTTATAGTTTTCTTGTCCTCACCCAATAATACCAAATCATCACCATACTGAAACACCGGTATTTTAGCACCCAAAGTTAAACTCTTTTCGGTATTCATCACACTTTTAATGACATATTCTAGTGCTAGATTAAATAAGATAGGTGAATACCACATTTATTTTTAAACGGTTTAGTTATTCTGAAGAATCTATAAAAAGACTTCTAATATTAAAAATTATTTCTCAGTTAGCATAAGACATATCGAAGTTGTAGAATCATAGGGAAGTTACGCCACATATATTTTACTATTCTGGGTTCTATTCTAACGTTGTTTTCTGTCTAGAATGCCATCACAATTTGGACATATGGAATTGAGCTCTGGGGCTCTACCAAGCCATCAAATTCTTCCCGCATCCAATCGTTACAATCCATTTTGGCCCAGAACAGATATGCGTCTTTTCATTCCAAACTCCTTAACCATCCTAACCCATTAATTCTTAATCTTTCATCCTTAACAATCCCTGATTATCCTCCGAGGCGTCTGAAAAGAAGATATAAATAAATAAAAAGAATGCCAACAAGACCTAACTGAAAATGGCCGCCTAATTAATTAAATATACAAAATAATGAATTGTTATATAGAGAAAGTAGAAATTAACTTCATCTTAGCTAGATCTGAAATTATAATGCAAACTTGATTATATGTTTTAAATAAGTAATAACCAGGCTATCGAGTATCAATCGAAATATATCCTAATCGATACAAGATACAGTATCGAGGCGCTGAGAGGTGTGGGAACGCCAGCACAGATGTCCACAGGCCAACAGACATCTGGTCTGTTCGTCGCTACACTCTCAGCTCTTCTGAACGTCGTGTAGTTCTTCTACGATGTTCGTGCATAAATATCTTCTTTTGCTGACAGCAAGATCTGGAAGACCTGTTCTACACTTATGCTAAATCATTAAGTATTATTCATTGCAATAATCTTTTTCTATATTCTTTGGACTATATCCTTTGAAACTTGTCAAAAATCCAAAAGACTTACAACTGCTTGTTATACATAGAACGTTACAATAACTATTATCTTCATGCTTGCATTTTGCACGTCCAACCTGTGGCTGTCGCTGTTATGTAGGCTAACAGATAATAAAAGAAAATGTCGGTGATGTTGAAGGTTGATAATAAAAATCAATGAAACTAGATAACGTATAAATTCAAATTTATTTCTAACATGTTTATCATAACCTGATGATTTAATTGCCCAGATAAGTAATATCGTTGTTAATGTACATTTGTGCTATTCAATTTTAAAATATACAATCTTACACTAACGCCTGTTGAACAGATTCGATACTTAAGACTGCATCTTGACAAGAGACTTACATGGAATCCACAGACAAGAAACTGCTCGTCAATTCCGATTGCTACAACACCTACTTGACAAACGCTCTAAACTTCCCATTCACTACAAAAAATTATTATATATTATGATAATCAGACCAATTTGGACATATTGAGTTGAGCTCTGTGGCTCTACCAAACCATCAAATTTCTCCCGCATCCAATCCTTACAATCCAAAATCCTACGTAAAATTCTTGATGCTCCTTATTACGTTACAAATAAACTCATTCACAAAGACCTTAACATCCCATTCGTTGCAGATTTGGCCCAAAACAGATGTGCTTCTTTTCATTCCAAATTCCTTACCCATCCTAACCCATTAGTTCTTAACCTCTCATCCTTAACAATCCCTGATAATCCTCCGAGGCGTCCGTTGACCGTAAAAATTGATATAGAGGAAGATGGTCAGGGTTGCGGTCAAAGGAGAAACAAAAATAGTTTACAGCTATTTATTTTCCGACGTTTCGCCCCACTTTGCTGGGCTTCATCAGGGCTAAAAAGATACAAAATGATAAGAATAAAATTTTTATTCTAAAAAAATAATAAAATTTTTAATTCTTCTCATTGTATCATTTTGTATCTTTTTAGCCCTGATGAAGCCCTGCAAAGTGGGGCGAAACGTCGGAAAATAAATAGTTGTAAACTATTTTTGTTTCGCCTTTGACCGCAACCCTGACCATCTTCCTATATAAACAAAATTTTATTGACGCTCCGATTGCTCTTGCGACGATCCCCATTCAACACTAGATGGGTCACAAATTTAGAAAAAAAACTTGTACCAGCTTATCCAAATGTGAAAACAGGGCTTGGCACATTAATAGACGCACCTTTATTGTAACTATAATGATCCCATAATTGTAACCAGCACTTTCTACAATATAACCCATAAATGTTAATTAATTACCTCTCCAAAAGGATAAATTAATTTTTTTCAAGGACGTATTATTCAAGGTGAATGTATTTTATTTATTCGGGACTTGAAAGCTGCTTCTTGATGGAATGGACTTAAAAGAACTCGGAACTTAGCGGATGTGTGTTCCAGATCAGTCGTTTCCGTTTGGTTGCTTTTGCAAGCGAAAGCTTATTCATGTTTGCAATTTTATAAAGATGACCTTTAACGGACATCAAATTAGAAATTTAGTTCAGTGTACTATGCCAACTAATTTATCTTATAAATAAATTTGCGAATTTAACGCTTAATTATTTAACTTTTTTTTTTGCTATGAATTATTAATTATCTTTGGAAAAAGGAGGAGAGATCGAACCGGATATTGTCTATAAAATAAAAAAAATCTGTATGAAGCATTCGGATTTTAATTGTAGTTTTTAAAAAAAAAATCATTACAAATGACTAATCTACATAACTATAATAAGGCCAATCTGGGCATACGGAGTTGAGTTTTGGGGCTCCATTAAACCTTTGAATTCCTCTCGTATCCAATCCTTACAATCCAAAATTCTCAATGCTCCTTACTTTGTCACAAATAAAATCATACTTGAAGACTTTAATGTTCTATATGTAACCGATCTAGCCCGAACCAGATACCATTCCATTATAAACTCCCTAACCATCTCAACAGTTTTTTGTTATCTTAACATTCCAACGTTTCGGCCATTCCGGCCATTTTCAAGGATCTATTAACAAAAAATTTTTAAATACAATCTATTCATTATAAATTAATTTTGAAAACATGAAAATTTACATTTTCTCTACTATCACAGTCAAAATCATAGGTTATCAATATAATTGCAGGCCATATTGCCTTTGTCAAATTATTCATTAACACATTAACTAGTTTATAGTATTTAGTATTACATTAACTATTTATAATTCTTTAAATTAGTCATTTTATCAACACTACGCTCAGTAACCCTCTTTTCTATTCTAGGTTTGTCATATCTCCATTATATTTTATATCTTATTCCACTTTATTTATTCATCTGTATTAGTATTTTAATTACATATTCATTTTACCAAAACTATATTAAGAAAAAATATTATGATCATAAATTAATTTTGTTTACCATTTCAGCTTGTTCCCTATGTTTTTTCTTGTTATGGTAAAATAAATACTAATATGGATGAATTAATAAAACTGGAATAAATAAGATATGGCAAACCTGGGATTGTGAGGAAGGTTACTCAGTGTTGTGTTAAAAAAATGAGTTATTTAAACATAGATATAAACTAATGAGGTGTAGATAGTTGACCGTAGATTAATGCTTGAAGAAGTTTGTCGGGACCGCACCGGTCAGCAAGGAACAACATAAATAAACAAAACCATATTTATTTATTTTATGCCGACGTTTCGACCTGAGTTTCAGGTCTTCATCAGGGGTTGTGGCGTGGAGTGAAGATTGGTAACTGGGGATGCGGTCAGCAAGGAACAACATAAATAAACCAAACCATATTTATTTATTTTATGCCGACGTTTCGACCTGAGTTTCAGGTCTTCATCAGGGGTTGTGGCGTGGAGTGATGATTGGTAAGTGGTTACCACCAACCAGAGTTACCAATCTTCACTCCACGCCACAACCCCTGATGAAGACCTGAAACTCAGGTCGAAACGTCGGCATAAAATAAATAAATATGGTTTTGTTTATTTATATTGTTCCTTGCTGACCACACCCCCCGACAAACTTCTTCAAGATTATAAACTAGTTGATATGATACTAATAAATTACTATACTAATAATGTGATACTAAATACTGTAAACTAGTTAATGTGTTAATGAATAATTTGACAAGGGCAACATGGCCTGCAATTATATTGATAACTTATGATTTTGACTGTGATAATATACAAAATGTAAATTTTCATGTTTTCAAAATTAATTTATAATGAATAGATTGTATTTAAAAAATTTTTATTGATAGATCCTTGAAAATGGCCGGAATGGCCGTTGGAATGTTAAGATAGTAAAAAACTGTTGGACCATTTCAGCCATTTTCAAATTCATTATTATTATTATTATTATTATTAGTCATTAACACATTATTATGACTAATAATAAATAATTTGACAAAGGCGGTATAGACTGCAATTATGTTGATATATGGTTTGGCTGTGATAGTGTAATAAGGTAGGAAATATAATTTTGCATGATGTTTTAAAATTAATTCATAATGAATAAATTGTATTTTTTAAAAATGTATTGTTAGATCCTTGGCCGGAATGTTTGAGTGTTAAAATAATAAAAAAGTCTTGAGACCAAATGGATATTTTTTTATAACTATCAAGTTCCATTTTCAGTTCATTTATGAGTATGGAGCCGAAGTAGTGCGCCTAAAAGAAATTGATGTTGTAGTGATGGGCTATGTGACAGGTCAGTGATGACGCAGATGTATTTCAATTGGTCCATAATAGTCAGTCCTTGAATAGTTCTTACTGGCCCGGTTTCCTTTCAGTCTTATATTATACAAATGTTAATATAAGTTGCTAAAACGCGTATACATAATGTTAAAATAGAACGTTGTAACTAAGTGATAAAGGTAGGACATGTCTACCAATATTGAATATGGGGAGAACTTTTATCCAAATGAATAAAAAAAAAAAAAATTATGATATTACAAAGGAAAAATATTTGTGAGAAGGTGGTTGGGGATGTGGTCAGAAAATAGCACAAATAAGTTGAAAAACTTTTTTAATAGTGCCAACGTTTCGGCCAGAATTTCCAGCCTTCATCTGGGCTTAGAACAAATAGCAATGAATACAAATATTCGAAACGTTGACACTATTAAATAAGTTTTTTCTCACTTATTTGTGTTATTCTCTGACCGCATCCCCAACCATCTACTCATATATATTATCAGCGGTCAACAAATATCTTTTCATCATTATGAAAAATATTTGTATTTTTTAAGAGATCTATATTCTTGTTTTCCCCATATTGGGCACATCTTCAAATATATACTCAATTGGCTATTTCAACATTAAAAATATATAAAAATTTAGATAACCTAAAATATGTCTCCTCAAGTTTTGAGATAAAGCCTTCCCAAATATTGAAAAAAACAACAACAATAATTATTAGTAAATAAATCAATATTATATCCAATATCAGTCTCAACACTTTATTTATTCATTTGTCCTACGTTTCGGCCTTTCTAGCCATCTTCAGGGACATCTTCAATATAAAAATCCTTCTCACATAAATTATTATTTTCTATTTGCAGGCTATTCTGCCCAGGTCAATTTCTTTATTCAAAGTTAAAACCTCTTTATTTAAATTTTAAAACCATTCATTTATTTATTCTATAAGATTGTCCACAGTATCAAACACCACACCATATAACAAAAAAAGGTTTTTTTGAAAGGTAGAATAAATAAGTGAAAAGGTAGAATAAATAAATGAATGGTTTTAAAATTTAAATAAAGAGGTTTTAACTTTGAATAAAGAAATTGACCTGGGCAGAATAGCCTGCAAATAGAAAATAATAATTTATGTGAGAAGGATTTTTATATTGAAGATGTCCCTGAAGATGGCTAGAAAGGCCGAAACGTAGGACAAATGAATAAATAAAGTGTTGAGACTGATATTGGATATAATATTGATTTATTTAATAAAAATTTACCTTGTCTCAAAAAATTTTGAAATAATATAATTAATAATTATTAGATTATTTTTTATTAATATATTCTTGTTTGAGAGTGGTTTAGTTTATTTAAAAACAAATTTGATCCTTTTTTTTTTCCTCAACTTTATTCTTTTCAAAACATTCCAACGTTTCGACCCTCAGGTCATTCTCAAGGATACCTTTATTTTGATGTTATTTTCTTTTTTAAAATCTTAAAAATGCCGGCTAATTGCCTTTGTCCAATATAACTTTTTTGATATAATTCCTTCTTAAATTTAAAACTTTTACAATCCACTTCTCTTCATTTGCAAATGTAAAAGGACCCCAGAGAAGTAAACCCCCCTGTGACTACATTATTTGCCATGTATAGTCTTTACTTCCTTTCTTTTTCTTTCAAAAATAAAGGAAACGTAAAAAAAAACTTTCTAAAATTTGTCCATACTCTATTTACTTGGTTCTGTGCTATATAAAAAGGAATCTCCCGATCGGAAGCAACAAGACAGATGAGTGGCGTTTGACTGTTCTGTTCAGTTTCGAGCTAAGTTATATGTCTGGATTTTTTCCTGATATTCGGTTTATCATATTCAATGGTTTGCTTCCTTTTTGGATTGGATTATATTCAGTTCTCTAGAGTAAGATCAGGGTATGTCAATATTTCATCGTATAAAAGATAGTGCATTATATTTTTTTTTCTCTAATATGAAAATAAACATGTTACATGATCGACTTATTGTATTATTGAAATTTTAAAAAAAGCATATTCGCGCTCTAGACAGCAGAAGCGTCCTGCCAAAGCACGCTGGAGTTTCACCATATGGTCAAAAGATAATTTAATTTTTTATGAGGTGTAGATAGTTGACCGTAGATTAATGATTGGAGAAGATGATCGGGGGGTGCGGTCGGCAAAGAAACAACATAAATAAACAAAAAAATATTTATTTATGCCAACGTTTCGACCTGAGTTTCAGGTCTTCATCAGGGAGTCAAGCGAGAATGGTTGGCTAAAACTATAATTTAATTTTGTATGCTTAATGTTATAAAAAAAAAAAATTAAAAAACTAGTTGTTAGTTTGAAACGATAATTTAGACTCGACATGTTTTGGAATGGTGAAAAAACAAAATACAAGTGGAAGAGATCAAATGATACCTTGATTTTAAAGATTTTGCACTTCGATTTTCTTTAATTCTACAATCCTCAATCTCTTTGTATCCGTGGGAAATGTATAGGTTATCTGCCATGTAGCGAGCTCTGATCTAGTTTTGTTTTTTGGTTGATGAAAGTAAGTTTTAATAAAAAAATAGCACTAATAGACGGGCATTAAGTGACATCAACTTCAGTTCTTTAACATTCTTGGACGTTCATCATGATATATCTGGTAGTGCTACCGTAGTGGCAAGATAGCATAGTAGATAGTCATCATAACTAGAGTGTCTTCTGACGCCTTTCAAAATCCAATGTTTGATTAGAATCCCTCATTGAAAGTTTATATTTCTAATGGAAATTAAATTTCAATCGGAATTTTTTTTTTAAATTTATTTATTGATATTTACAACTGTACATAAATACATAAAGTAAATTAGAGGAAATAATAATGGTATGGTTTACAAGTATGTAGGGAAACTACATTGGTAGCACTCTAAAAATATTTTTACAATATAAGGTCTCGAGGCCATCTTCTTTTCAGACGCCTCGGAGGATTCTCCGGAATAAAAGAGGAAGCGAGATTAGAAACTAATGGGTTTGAGTGTTAAGGAGTTTGTAATGGAAGGATTGATATCTGGTTCGGGCTAGATAGGTTACAAATGCAATATTAAGGTCTTTGTGCATGATTTTATTTGTGACAAAGAAATGAGCATTGAGAATTTTACAAAGGATTTTGGATTGTAAGGATTCGAAGATTTAGTGGAGCCCCAAAGTTCAACTCCACATGTCCAGATAGGCCTTATAATTGTCGTATAGATCAGTCATTTGTTATGAATTGGAAGTTTATCTAGTAAGTGCTGTAATAGTCGAAATCGACGTGTAGTTTCCTGTCTTATGTGGGGATTCCAGGTTAGTCGTTTGTCCAGATGTAGTCCAAGGTAGCGGATCTGTTCAACAGGGGTAAGAGCAACATTATTAAAGTATACTGTAGGGCAGTCAGTAGATTTACGTTGTAGGGTAAAGGTAATTTGATGGGATTTGTTTTAATTTATTTTAATCCTCCAATTACGACACCATTCTTCGAGGGCAGTAATATGGGATTAAAGAGTTTGGGATGCAATTAAAGGGTTATTATTAACAGCGAGAACATATGTGTCATCGGCATAGGTGGTGAGGATAGTGTTAGGATTGGTTGGGATGTCTGCTGTATAGATTGTGTAGAGGATAGGACCGAGGAATTGGAAATTTATATTTATAATGGACAATTTTAATTCTGTTGGAATTTGGGAGCGCGGTGGTACTGTGCTCGAATCCAGCATGGCAGATAAATATTTTCTGTTACACTTCGCCGTGAGTCAACCCTGTGGGTTATGGAGCCCTACCGAGGCCCACCCAGGCTCATAAAGTGGGGATCTTTCAACCTTGCGCAGAATTAATATCGTAACCAATGGAGGTCTAATGAGGTGTGATTATAGCTAGTTGAAAGTACAGAACCCGTTCATAGGTCGTAGGGATTCTCATTGTTATTATTGGAAATTCCAGAGTGTGCTAGAGAAGAACAGAACTTCCAAAATTCTATTGAGCCTTGAAAACCACATGAAGCTACGCGTAAAGAGAGTTATCTAAGCGTTGGTTTTGAATTCCCAACGCTGATCATACCATGTCCTTTATAATAATGTGTTCTCTAGAGGTTTTTCAATCAGAGTTTGTGTATATATATATACACAAATATATATATCCTTGCTCGTCGCAAAGAGAACTCCTCCTACGAGATGGCGCCCTGGTGTAGCACAGTGGAGATTAGCAGAGACTGAGTTATAAATAGAATCGATATCTCTCAACAATTAGATCTAATTGCCCAGCAGCCAACTGCCTCTCAGATCTTCGTATCTCCTCTTGTCACTGATATATTTCTCGGCATGGAAACCTCGATATATTTTCGATATATCACTGTAAGATCCACTATGTAACATCTATAATCGATATAAACGTCGATTTATAATTTGAAATATGATCTTAGTTGGTATGTATAGTCATTATCTTATTGCAGTTATAGGCAACTCTGCAACATGAATCAGCTGAATATTTCAATTAATTGTCATAAATAAATTCGATTTGATATTAGAGAATTAACGGTTTCTCTAATATCAAATCGAATTAATATTTAGTAAGAAATAAGTGTTCCGTCTGTCATATCATTGAATTATATGAATCTGGCTTCTTATCTGCAAAAGAAATACTGTTTTTAAAAGCAATTAAAAATATCTTTATTTATTTCAATAGGGAGTGGTTTGCACTTGATATTACGTGTTTTATAAGATGTGTTATTACTAGCGAACATCATTATTTTAGAAAGAAAATAGTTAAACACTTCGTTAACAAGTTAGTAATAACAGAAATAAAGGATAACCACAGAAATATTGTTTTAACAGGAAATTGAAAATTTAAAAAAATGTTTAGTTTTGTAATAGGGTATTGATGAAGTCTGGTACCCGAGACTGCTTTACAAACTCCGTAAATTCCTACCTCCTACATAATTTCTCATCATTCCTTCTTTTCTCAATGATCGATTATTCCAAGTAAACCACAATGGTTCCTATTCATCCCTCTATTCTCAGTCCGCTGGTGTTCCTCAAGGTAATATTCTCGGTCCCATCAACACCGTATCTTTTACAGCTCTACAACTTTACACGCCCATCTTACACACCGCAATTATATTTACTGGGTGTAGTTTTCATAATTCAGTGTTGTGTAGTCTTCTTAATTCTCCCGTTAATTCATCCGTTTTCGTTCCGAATATTAAAAGAGCTTTAAAGCATAACAAAATTTTTTTGTTCATATTAGGAATTAAAATCATACCTAAAATCTCAAACGTAAATGTTGAAGATGATACGCTACCCTTATTATTAATTTATAATAAAAAAGATTTACATGAAAAGTCAAAATATTCAACTTACTAATCAACAATTATTATTATGTATAATATATATGTATATATATACTTTTTATACTTTTAAAATTATTTATGTTTTATAGTGTTCATTAATTTTTTTTTTATTAAAAAAAAAGAAGATATTTTCACTAATATATATCTTTTTTTTCAGGTAAGGAAACATACTGATCGTGAATATAAGAGAAGAATGAAATGTAATGTATAGTAGTAATATTTCAATATGTTTCATAAGATGTGTTTAGTTTCGCAATCAAATTTTATCATAACATTGCAACATAACAGTGTTAAATTGTATGTACCTGCAGTTGGGTTATTCATGATGTTCTGTTAAATGTAAAATGTTTTACCATGTTAAATGCTGTAAGTATAGGATTGTGAGCAGCCCTATTTAAAGTCATGTTAAATTTTTTTTTTTGTTTTTTTAATATTTATTTATTGCTATTTACAACTGTACATTATAATACATTTAATAAATCTGATCTAAGTTAAATTGCAGTGTTACAGGCGTGTAGAGAAACTAACCATTGGTAGCACTCTAATGACATTTTACATTAGCTGGTCTCGTGGCCATCTTCTTTTCAGGCGCCTCGGAGGATTGTCAGGAATGGAAGAGGATGCACGATTAGAAACTAGGGGGTTTGAGAGTTTATAATGGAAGCAGTGATATCTGGTTCGGGCTAGATCGGTTACATAGGGAACATTAAGGTCTTTATGTATGATTTTATGCATGATGATTTTATTTGTGACAAAGTAAAGAGTATTGAGGATTTTACGAAGGATTTTGGATTGTAAGGATTGAATACGAGTGTAATTCGAAGGTTTAGTGGAACCCAAAGCTCAACTCCATTATGTCCAGATTGGCCTTATTACAGTCATGTAGATCAGTCTTTTTTAATGTGTTAAAAGTTTAGACCGTTTGTCTAGTAAGTGCTGTAATAGTCGAAATCGACGTGCAGTTTCCTGTCTTTTCAGTCTAGTGTGAGGTTAATCGCTGGTCCAAATGTAGTTCAAGGTAGTGGATCTGTTCGATAGAGGTAAGAGTAACATCATTAAATGAAAGTGTTGGGCAGTCAGAAGGTTTACGACGAAGGTTAAAGGTGATTTGATGGGATTTGTTGGAATTTATCTTAATCCTTCAATTACGGCACCAATCTTCGAGGGCTGTGATATGGGATTGGAGATTTTGGGATACATGTTAAATCAATATGAGCTCCTAGCGGATTTTATGAGAAACTTGCTTTATAACCTTTCCTTCATAAACTTCATGTTATTTTTTGTTCTAAGTTTTCATTTAAGTAATTTATTACAACATGCCTAATTTAAGTGAAAACTGGAAGTCTTGTGAGAGTTTGTCTAATGGGTGCCTTGTTGATCTTTTAACTTGTAAGGAACAGAATCAAGATCAGGTAATTGATAACTGCCATTACATTGTTATTATTGGCATCCATTGCTTTATTAGTTACACACTAATCACAAAAACATTACGAGCAAGTAACCTAACACATCTAAAGGTATATGTTATATCATTTTAACATGGTATAAAAAGGAAGTATTTCTCCATTTAACATGAATTTTTTCCATTTAACAAACCTTAACATGTTAAACTAAAGATCATGAATACCCCTAGAGAGTTAAACTAAACATCGAGAGACTTGGATTCGTTTTTATATGGATGCCTATTAATTAGAAAAAAAAAAGACCTATTTCTCGTGAATTTGGAGCTCCATTAGAGAATTATGCCATTTTCGTGGTTGAATGAATTGAGGTAGCTCAATGAGTAAGGCGCTATAACTCGAATCCAGCTATTGTAGATAATTATTTATTCTGCTGCTGTAGTCGTGAGTCAACCTTGTGGGTCCAGGAAAAAAAAATTGTGGTTAATGTGATGTTGAACAAATTAACTCACTGTATAACCGTTATTCAAAAAATATTACTGAAAGAGAAAGGGATGTTTAGAGGTTGTTGCAGTACAGATCGTTTTTCTTTTCTTTTTTTTAAGTAAAAAAACTTGTAAAAAACAAAAATGTAAGCAACTCCATTTATGTTACCTTTCTAGCCTTAGTCTAGTAGCTCACTCTAGCGGAATTTTTAAAAAACTCATACATCAATCAGTTACAGGCCTACCTTCTACGCCATAACGCAAGTCTCATTTCTCGTTCTCATATTTGTTACATTATTCTTTTCCCATTCTCTATATTCTACCTTTTCCTATTGTATATGTATGTATATATATAAGTTAATACTCACACTGTGATTCAGATATAAGCCACTCACTATTTTTCATTGTCTGTCATAGTGTTCAATTTGTAGATTCA
>NW_027105456.1:177971-178781 GCF_000696795.3 Halyomorpha halys | reverse complement strand
TTTAATAATTTATTTATTGATATTTACAGCTGTATACATATATACACATCAAGTAAATTTGCTGTAAGTGATATTATGACATGATAAAAACATGTCGAGAATCTACCCATTGATAGAACTCCAAAAACATTTCTAAAGGAGAAGATCTAAACTCAGGTCGAAACGTCGGCATAAAATAAATATGGTTTTGTTTATTTATGTTGTTCTTTGCTGACCGCACACCCCGACAAACCTCTCCAACCATTTATGTTAATATCTGATGGTGGTTTACTTGAAGAGTAAGAGTACCTCCATGTTGTGCATTAATCCATATTGTGAGAACTGAAGGTGATTGAGGAATCCATCCAAGTTGGCAGAAATGACGACGATAGACTTATTGGTATGAGGAGGAGACGCTGTGTTCCAACACAAATCGGAGGTGGTTTCCTAATCAATTGGTAACCGTCCAGGAACAGTTCGCCTCTCGCATGTTGATGTGCCCTTGCTGCACTTGATAGTTTCTCTGGGTGCGCGTTAGGGTTCTTCGTATTCCTTGGGGTCGGTCTTGAACCTGTTCTTTTTCTTGTTCTTTTGAAGTCTTACTCTGTCAGCTTCTGAAAGGATTACTACCATTTTTAGAAAATAATCTCGTTTCAACATAGACTCATCTGTTAATCTGCTGAGGTTAAAAATATTCTGATAAGAACATATTTTTAATCTTTATTTTGTACAGTGTGTTGGGATTTACCCTATAGTCATATTTGTCGTTTATACACATATATTATTAATTAGGGGAGGCATGCCATAGTCAATCAGGGGAGGGCTAGCCAT
>NW_027105456.1:166918-177664 GCF_000696795.3 Halyomorpha halys | reverse complement strand
TAAATGTGTATTTATTATATATTATATGAATAATATTTTAAAGAAATTATGTTAAAGTATGTACAAAAAAATATACTTAGAGAAAACATAGCTATTCAATAACAAGACATTAAATAGTAATTGTAATTAAACTAATTGATTACTAATTACTCAGAATGAATTATGAACAAATTATTAATGGAAATAAAGAATAATCCTTGTTAAAAAGAAAAAGGAAAAAAAAAACTTTAGAACAATATTTAAAACTTTAAAAGAAATCAATTATTCAGCAGGGCCAGTTACAAAATTATTTCAGATTAAATGCATTTTCAAATAAAAATCTTCGTCGGTTTGAACGCAGAATGGACTTACCGGCTATGAAGCCATTTCCATTGCATCTAGTTCGGTATTTTGCATCACCTGGGCGGCTGTCATCATTTGTTATAATAAGGAATAAGACCCTTACTCTTTTTAATTTATTCTGAGAAATTCTCGATGTAATTCTGTGTGAAAATTTATTATTGTCACTTCTTTTAATTTGTGTTTAAAGATGAAGATATAGAATTTGTACGCACTATTTATGATAAATGATAAATTTCACTTTTAAGTTTCTTGTGTTCTCTTGAATTTTACGTTGTTGCTGCGAAAAATGTATTTATAATTGAACAAATAATTTAAGAAAATATGTGATTCAGGACAAAATACCTAAAATGTTATATGTTAAAAATAAGAAATATTTCAGAAAATATGTGATTTACAACAAAATATGTAAAAAAAGCCAAAGATTTAAAAATATGTGAAATAAAAATTTCTTCTTTTGGCCAGAAATGTCTTGAAACATCTTTAGTTAGTAAGGAATCGCAGATATCGTGGTCAGATAAAAATACGTGAAAACATAAAAATCCCTAGTGATAACGATTAGTATTTGCTTGAAAAAATATTTTTTATTAAATTAATAATTTTTTTTCACTTCTGGATTCACCCATGAATCCTTTAATGAAAATAACATATTTTTGAAAACACCAATTATAATCGTATTAGAAATAAATTATTTTGAATAATCGATCAACACTATGAATCAAAAGTATTCGTACACATTAGAGAGAGAAATACTTTATTCATCTGTGCTGCCCGAATATATCAGTTTGCTACATACACAGCATACTAATCAATCCGTAATCGGACATATATAAATTACATATAATTCATGGTATAATAAAAAATTATTATTACATTGGTAATAAAACTTTCCTTAATACTTAATAGGGTCACCTTCCGCTCTTAATATACATTAAAGACGTAGTGAATAAAGTAATTTTTTCCTAATCCTTAATTAGAAAACTTTTTAAATTATTGAAATTATAAACATTGTTACTAACTTGATGAAGGATCTACATCCAAGTTCTTTATGTTCCCGTTTGTTTAGCGTATATTTTGGTGCACTACTAAAAAATGTAATTTTCTCTTATTCGAAAATTTTCGTCTCTAATTGGGAGATTTCTTTTTAAAATGTTGACATAATTTATATAATGCATTACACTTTTCGCAGACTCAGCTTTGGCGATATATCTCAAGTTTGCGAGAAATTAAATCAATCGATAACTTTTATAAACAATATAAGGCTAATATGTTGGCGCTCAAGTATGTCTTTCTTAAATATGTTGTAAACCTACACTAAAAGCTTCCCTCTCCATTTCTGTATATTTTTTTGGTAACATAATGGTTTTGTTATACATTATCGACATTAATTTGATAAAGTAGATCATTTATTCAGAAATTTTTTCTATTTTTTTTTTATTTTATTTAAGAAAATAAATTTGAATGAATCCTGATGAATTTTTTTCGACAATCTACGTTGGATTTTTTTTTTTTTTTTAACTGATTTTATGATCAAATATCTTCCACTCCCTAAAATAAGAGATGATTTTTTTTGTTTAATAATTTATTTATTGATATTTACAGCTGTATACATATATACACATCAAGTAAATTTGCTGTAAGTGATATTATGACATGATAAAAACATGTAGAGAATCTACCCATTGATAGAACTCCAAAAACATTTCTAAAGGAGAAGATCTTGAGGCCATCTTCTTTCCAGACGTCTAGGAGGATTATTAGGTAGTGAAGGAGAAGCCAGGATAGAAACGAGTTGGTTTGGGTGGTTGGGAAGTTTATTATGGAATGATTGATATCTGGTTCTGGCCAAATCGGCAACATAGGGGGCATTGAGGTCCTGATGCATGATTTGATTTGTGACAAAGTAAGGATCATTAAGGATTTTACGAAGGATTTTGGACTGTAAGGATTAAGAGATAATTAAAAAAGTTTTTTATTTTTTAGAAAAGATTATCTTTCCAAAGCTCCATCTTGGATAGTAATGGTATTTAAGAGCCCATTTTGGTTCCAAATCGTAGCGTATTTTATTAAACTAAACATCAAGATATCTTGTTATGCGTATAATTATTTTAGTTATTTAGTTACGATCGAAAGATTGCTCTAATTTACTTACAAATTCTAAATATCACTCAATAAATGGATTTCTTTATCAATCGATTTGTAAAAAGAAAATTTCGTTATCAAAATATAAGTACTCAACAAAATAATTTTTTTTTAGTTGACCTTGGAAATTTAGTTTTAAGCTATGATGGATGCCGATGATACATGTCTATTGTCAGTGAACAATGATCCTTACATTGTATCCCAAATCCTCAAATCCCACATCACCACCCTTGAAGAATGGTTCCAAAATTGGAGGACTAAAATTAATTCCAATAAATCCCACCAAATCACATTTACCCTTCGTCGTAAACCAATGACCTCTTGCTCAACAGTATCCTTTAATAATACCCCACTTAATCCCGTTCAAACAGATCCGTTACTTAGGACTACATCTCGACAAATGACTGACATGGAATCCTCATACAAACTGAAAAGACAGGAAACTGCTCTTAGATTCCGATTATTGCAACATTTACTAGACAAACGGTCCAAACTTCCAATCCATTACAAAAGACTGATCTACATGACTATTATAAGGCCTATCTGGACAGCTAAAGGGCTCCACTAAACCATCTAATTCCTCTTGAATCCAATCCTTACAGTCCAAAATCCTTAACGATTCTTATATTGTCACAAATCAAGTCATCCATCATGACCTCAATGTTCCATATGTTGCCGATTTGGCCAGAACCAGATACCATTCCTTTCATGATAAACTTCTCAAACACCCAAATCCACTTGTTTCAAGCCTGGCTTCTCCTTCATTACCTAATAATCCTCCTAGGTGTCTGAAAAGAATATGGCCTCGGGATCTTCTCTAGAAATGTTATTGGAGTTCTATCAATAGGTAGGTTCTCCACATGTTTGTATCATATCACTATCTCACCTACAGCAAATTTACTTGTTGTATACATGTTATACAGTTGTAAATAACAATAAATAAATAAAAGTTATGGTGGGTTCAGATGTATTTAGACTATGATACAAGAGACTAGTCCT
The DNA here is from genome assembly GCF_000696795.3 of Halyomorpha halys. Classification (NCBI taxonomy): domain Eukaryota; kingdom Metazoa; phylum Arthropoda; class Insecta; order Hemiptera; family Pentatomidae; genus Halyomorpha; species Halyomorpha halys. The sequence continues at coordinate 174,184 of NW_027105456.1, read as the reverse complement.
GTAGAAAAAGGTTTGATAGTGAGCGTACGCTACATCGATTTTATTGTCGATCTAGTTCAATGGGTTAGAGACAAAGCAAAGGTATGTTTCATATAATTATCTCCAGTGACAAATGTACCAGCAGAAGTCGAGACTCCCCGATGTCACATCCTTAGGGTACGAACTCTACCACAAACCGGCTGCTGTGGTCGGCGGCAGCTGGGCCCAACTGTTGGTGTGTTTATACCCGCTGTGTATATCTGTGTACATACCAGGGTCTATTATTGGTCGTCTTACTGAGCGGATATAGACCAATAGGGCGTGGGATAGTTCTCTGTCGCGATCCATTCAGCATAAGTCATCTCCAAGTTGATTGATTGTTCCGTGAAGCGATGTTAGTCACTTGTTTCCAGGGCGGATTCCAGTTCGTCCCCGACAAAATCAATAAATATTGAGTATCTGGACAAAATAAAAAATTATATATGTCCTTAAAAAAAGAAAAAGGTTAAAATCATGTCTACAATATAGACAATGTTTTCTGATTTAATTAACTGAAGAATTAGTAGCCCAAACGTACAATTCTAATTTACAATAAACATATGAAACAAAAAAAAATTAAAGGGGTCGGTCAATAGAGTAATATAATAAACAGAAACAAGTAAAATTTATTTTATGTGTGCCGACGTTTTAGGCTAAATATCAAGTCTTCATCAGACCTGAAAAAAACATCCATAATATAGTATAAAGGAAGCTGTAAAACAAGAAATTAAAAAGATAACAAATAGTATTAAATGATATAAAATATAATATTGCAAAGATGAGAATTTATACAAAAAAATTACAATCCTTGAAAATATTATTAAAAAAAAAATACAAATCAAGCGTATTAGGTAAGTAATAAAAAAATTGAATGTAGGAAAATAAAATATATACATGATACAATGAGAAGCATGTTAATGTATTAATAAAATAAATAAAGTAATATCGAAAATTATATGAGTTATTACTTATATATTTATATTTCGTTCTAGTGTCTGTTATAAAATAAAAAAAGGTAATTTATTTCCACTTGTTAATACTATTTATTTAAGGATGTTAAAATAAACATGAAATATGTATAAAACTTAAAAAACATAAAACAATCTGAGCTCTAACTATTATTTATAAAAAAAATAAACACTTTATATAAAACAAAATGGAGTTGTAGCATTCAACATCTTCGATGCCTTCTTCCTCTTTTACTTAAAGATGCATGCGAGATTAAAATTTAGAAATACTAGACTGCGTTTATTTTTTATATTATTCATTTAAAAAAATACTTAAATAATAATTATTAAAAAATTAGTTTAAATAGAATAAAAAATATTGATAGTACTGAAAGGATTTTGAAGTGAATAATAAAGCTGTAAATTTGCGATTAGTGAATTCATACGGAATATTATATAAATAAGGATCCAATACTATCTATTACTAAGCACACACATATATTGCTAATTCTAATTGTAATATAATAAATAAATTATTCAGAGATAAGAAGAAATACAGGGAGATATGGTCATTTGGTTAATCAAAATCAATTATTGGGAATCATAGAAGTAAGAAAGTTCCCAGTTAAATATTTCTCTTTTATTTTTTTTTTGTGGTTGATTTATTTATTTGTTCTATTGGTAAGCGATTGAACAGATATGGTTCCATTTAGTTGAAGGTACGTTTACCAAGTTTATTATTTTAGGGTGGTTCAATGGATTTAATTTTCTTTCGTATAATGCAATTCCCAAATTGCTAAAAACTGAGGTGAAATATGACTTCAGAGACAACAAATAACTATTTAAAATGGGGGGAAAAAATAGTCGAATTAACAATAAGCACATGATAAATAGCCAACCAAGTAGGCAACGAAATGATAAGAACTAGCAATGCATTTATTCTCATATCCGCCACCAACAGCGCTCATGATTGTCCATTTTCTACAAAAGTGCACAAAGACTAATAATGCTGTCCAGTTATTATTTTTTTTTTTGTAAAGTGCTAGGAAAAAAATCGACAAATTGCCCAATCTGCTCGTTGTAGTTCTCGTGAGTTATTATAACCCCATTCCTCTAAAAAAAAAGTTATTATAACCAATTAAATAGAAGTAAGTTATAATTTAACATAATAGTCAGTTCTTAACAACATGTAAAACCAAGACCTGCAATTTGAATAGGAACGACGGTCATTAATAGCTTTCTGATCCAGACCTGAGCCAACTTATCTAAACTGTCTAATAATTAATAATAATAATAATAAAGGCCTACCGAATCCGAAGGTTCGATGCCGATATCACTAAACGCTCTCTTCATAGATCCTTCCAGTGATGCCCCTCCAAACCCAATTCTACTAAATCAGTTTTAACGCAATCCTCCCATCTACGTTTTGGTCTACCCCTCGTAAGTTTACCCGTCGGTTCAGTGTTTATTAACATTTTAGGGATCCGCTCGTTACTAAGCCCTACAACCTTACACGCCGCAATGCTTAAACTTGAATTATATTTACCGGGTATAGGTCCTTAATTCAGCGTTGTGTAAATTTCTAAATTCTCCCGTTAATTCATCCTTTTTCGGTCCGAATATTTTGAGTACTACTTTATTTTCCAAAAAGTAGTTCTAGTAATTAACTTCCAATAAATTATTTCTAATAATAAAAAGGTAATATCTTTGCAATGTCCTTGAGAAATTTTATCCCTTGATCTCGATCGGAAATTTGATTGTGTTATGTTGGAACACTAGCAAAAATAGCAGAAAAACTATTAATTCGTAACCTAAGCTTCGTCCCACTCTGCAGGGCTATACCCTAGTAGTTTGGCAATGGAACTACAGTGTCATCTCGCTAATGCTAACTAATTGATCCAGGGGGTGTTTCTTATATCTTAAAAAAGAATATAAAAATTAATGAAAAGTAAAATTGAACAAAAAAAAATGAGTTACTGAGTACTGAGGTTGTTGAAGATATCTGTTTTTCACACCAATCAGTTCAGTATATATTAAAAATTGAAAGTTCAATTAACAATTGTATTGATTTATCGATTGATATGAATTTGATAATCGGTTAAATCCTTGAGGACATGTTAAAACTGGAGCCCCGGAGGACAGGACGAATCCTGACAGTGGAGCTGGAGAGGCTTGAGAGCTCGCTGTGTGGGCGGCATTACCATAACCTGTATTTGCCCTCGTGGTATCCTCTCCTCCTCTGCTTTTCCTCCCAGGATATCGGGATAAGTCTTATCTCTCCACTCTGCGAATCGTAACCACTTCAGCCAAATTTTGATTATTTTATCTAGTTAAAGGTTTTTTTTTTTTGTTTTAATTAAATGAACTGTTCGATGATTTTAGAAAAATGGCATTTTAAATTACATAAATCTAGATTTTTTTAATTTTAAAACTAATTATTTAAATTTTTAGGAAACTTACAATTTTCAAAAAATAAAATAAATAAAAAAATATAGTGAATAAATAGCGGTTAAGTAAGATAAAATTACTAAGCCAAAAAGAAAAAAAATAGCTTTTTTTATTTCATGACATACTACTTGAATGAATTAATGTTCGAGGAGAAGATGGTTGGGGTGCGGTCAAAATGAAACACAGATAAATTGGTGTGACTTATTTGATTGTGCCAACGTTTCGGCTAGAGTTTCTAGCCTTCTTCAGGGCTAAGAACAGAACAAGATAACAACCACAGTAAGTATAGAAAAATAAAAAAGAAAGTATAAACAGAATAATTTTACACGTAAAATGAATAATTTTACAAAATAGAATTAATAAAATAAAGTGATGAGAGACACGGGAAATATAGTGTATATATAGGTCATTGAAAAAGTGGGTAAAATAACATAATTAAGGAAATGAAATAAAAATGAAGTTATATAATGCAAAGAAGTATGAACATATTAGTTATTAATAATTTAAAAATTGAAATATGGAAAGAAAATGAAAATTGAGAGGAAGAAAATATATGTAACAATAATAGTTGATAAAGAGGCAAAATATAAGTAAAGAATACCATAAAAAATATATATATATATATATTTTTGTAAACACCAATAATAATATAGTGAACATAACTTATAACGTGGGTAAGGAAAATGGATAAAAGTGGAGAAAAGAAAATGTGGTAAAATAAAGAAAAAAAAGAGAATAAAACAAACCTGTTAGTTTGAAAATCAAACGCCTAATGGATACTGCATCAATAATGGCCAAACTCTGAATTAAAAAAGCCGTTACAAGAATGACTAAGTGTTTTTTAAGAGGAAACGTTACGAGAGGGTAAAAAATAAAAAGTAGAAAATAATTATGAATTAATGTTACGTATTAATTAAGGAACTCGTTTGAAGCACAAATTAATGCTGTTTAACTATTTATTATTTTATTAATGCAATTTAATTTTTTTTAAAGGACGTTCGGCGAGATACCGTTTGATATCAGTCTAAAACAAACACTGTCATACTGTGATAGTACTACCACGACAGATATGTGTCACTTGGAAATGAGTGTTTAGGTCAAATGACAACTACGTCAAATGATTGTTCCGTTTGTGATAGCTATACGACACTAGTCTCGCTCTAGTAATGATATGAGATCGAATTTCTGACTGTTCGATGAACCAGGCACCTACTTTTGAATTTCGTGAAACCCTACACTCTTGGGACTTGTTCTAATTATTACACGAGGCAAACGGAAAAGCTCTCTAACCTATACTTTCTAATGAGAATAAGCTAGAATATTAAATAAAAAATTATACTACGGTTTATTACTTTTAATATAGTTACTTAAAAAAATAAGTAAAGATAATTAAATTAATAATTTTTATATAAAGTGGAGGTAACATTTATACGGAGACTGAAGCTAGGTGCAAAGACAGCATTGAGTGACCAAAAGGCCTTGGTGCCTCCCACGCAACATTCTTCGTACGTTGTTCTGTTCCTTTATGCTTTCGACAGCCTTCATATCCTGCTTGTGATGTATCTTATAGAAAATATATTTATATTTATTTTAAGTTTTGTTTTTTTTAATTTTTTTTTTGTAAAATAGTACCTTGGAGGAAGCGTTATTTCAAATGAAATCAGATAGAGTAAATTATCTGCGATGTAATTCCCAAATTTGGCCGATCTTGATTTTTTTAGTACTAAACCGAAAATGAATCATCATAAATCTATGAAAAGTACTTTCAGTTTTGCAATACAACATTCATGAACACTTTTCATAGCTCCTAGGATACTCTTCTGTTTGTGATATCAAAAAAGGACCAAAAATATATCGCGATATACTTTTTCAATATGAATTTCAAATATAACATTTTTTTTTTATTGAAATTTACAACTGTATTTACATAAAAATACATCAGGTAAATGTTATGAAACAAATATGTAAAGAAACTAACCATTGGTAGACCTCTAATAACATTTCTACATTCGAAGGTCTCGAGACCATATTCTTTGGGCTAGATTAATAGAACATTAAGTTCTATTTTTGACATACATTTTATTTGTGACATATTAAGATGCATTGAGGATTTTACGAAGGATTGGATATCAGAGGAATTCGAACGAAGTGCAACCCCAAAACTCAACTCCGTATGTCAAGTATAAGATAAACGTATTTATAATTATTGTAATATTTTTTAGTGCTTTACATCCAGAAAAGTTTATGGATAATATCAGAAAGATCGATAGCTCATCTTTTCACTGGTGCCAAAATATTAGGATTTCGTTTAAGTATACGGGAGTAATAATTTTTGCAAGTTGATCTAGGAAAATGTGTAAACAAAGTCTGCTAAATGTATCTGGTAAGTGGACAAATTTCAACTTGAGATTTCATTGCCTCAAATCTCCTAGAAACTAAAGTCAACAATATATATATTTATATTTTTAGTATAGGTATATAAGTTAATACTCACACTGTAATTCAGATATAAGCCACTCACTATTTTTCATTGTCTGTCATAGTTTTCAATTAGTAGATTCAATTTATTTATTTAATTTTTCATTTTTTAGACACTACTTGCATATCTTATATTATACATATCTTCTTACCTACATGATATTATATTTCATCTGTCACTGTTTTCGATCTACTACCATCCAATTCGACGATTATCAATCAATTGAAATGTTGTACTATTCAATTATCAGTTATCAATTTTTTACATTTATGATTTAATTCAATGTTTTGTATAATTCTAAATTTGTATACTATTTCTTTTCAATTGTATGTTACTCTAAATGTTGTTGTTATCTTTTGTTCTATAGCCCTGATGAAGACCTGAAACTCAGGTCGAAACGTCGGCATAAAATAAATAAATATGGTTTTGTTTATTTATGTTGTTCTTTGCAGACCACACCCCCCGACAAACTTCTCATTAATCTACGGTCTACTATCTAAACCTCATTAAAGTCAACAAATATGTGTAAAAATGCAATATAATAATGTAGCTACCTTACAAGTCTTGTGGTAGTATCTTACTCACATATCATTGTCTAATATTGCTTACAAATGTACACTGTACCAACATTTGAAATTATTAAATGAATAGATAAGAATTTTTTATTATTTTTTTCCAAAAACGGACAGTAAATTATAAAAATATATATCGGAAATTAAATGAACAACAAGACTTCTGTAATATACAACATGGACTTTTTACTTTATCTAAACGTGCTTTCTTTCTTTCTTTCTTATGTTAACATTTAAGTTTACATTTGAAGACAATATAAAGTCACCTAATAGTAGTTTCTATACTCACCCTTAATATCTCAGATCGATGAAAAACCATCTCATGGTTCTATGGATTAGCACAGCCCATTTATATTCAGGTTTCGAGATAACCGCATGGATATCCACTATCACTGTGTAAACTGCTTCTACAATATATTACTGTACTGTTAGATCGTTAGGAAGCAGTCTGCGGTACAGTAGTCGATCACATGCTTCGTTAAAGTGACTTCTGTACAAGACATGTTTTATTAATGTTTGAGATATTTATCAGTATGCTGGTTTATTGCTTACCAGAGTAAATGTCTTTAGTTCTAAATTGTATTGCTTAGTGAATGTTAACGTTAAGTGATATATATGAGTTACGTTAACAATGCTTTTATATAATAAAGTTTGAATCTATTTAATTCAAAAGGGGTATCATGATCTTTATTTTTTTTTTTTTTTGATAGATTTATTTATTGATAGATATTACAATCTGCCACACAGTTGTGGGCAATAGGTAATATTGATAAATGATCACATACATACTAAAATAAAAAAA
>NW_027105456.1:165365-166543 GCF_000696795.3 Halyomorpha halys | reverse complement strand
TATATACAATATTTACAGAATCGACCTGAGGATCCCTGAGCCCACTCTATCCCCCACGTGTGAGGGGTAGAGCAGAGCTCGAGAGATCCCAGCGCATCCCTCTCGCCGCATCACTGGTAATGGATCTTTATTTTAACATGTTAAATGGAAAAACTTAGTAAAATGGAGAAATATTTCCTTCTTTTACTATGTTAAAACTATATAACATATAACATGGTTGAGAGTCTGTTACTAGGTCTGTTAAATGGAGAATGACGTTACGCAAATGACCAGCTGAGCTCATTTGTTGTCATGTTGGTTTACTTGCTCGTAGCTTTGTGTTTTGATTGTTTTAATAACTAATAAAGCAATGTACGACAATAATAATAATTTAATGACATTTGTCAATTAGTTCATCTTGATTGTCTTCCTCCCAAGTTATAAGATAAACAAGGCACTCAGTAGCCAAAATGTTTAAGAAAAATGTTTTTACACTCGGGCTCTTTCAATACAACATTACAATAAAATATTATTTATTAAATAAATCCAAAATTGTATCCTTATTAGTCTCAACACTTTTTATTTCAACAGTCCAACGTTTCGGCCATTTCGGTCATCCTCAAGGACATCTTCAATTACAATTTCTTCCTCACATTAAAATTTAAAATTTGTTTTGCAGGCTATTCGGCCCAGGTCATTAATTATAAGTTAAAAACCTATTCAAATCATAAATATCTAAATCTTCTTTTTTTAAAATTATCCACCAAATCACTACCTTATACACAAACTATTTATATTAATAAATAGTTTGCGTTAATTAATATTTATATTAATAAATAGTTTGTGTTAATTAATATTTATATTAATAAATAGTTTGAGTATATGGTAGTGATTTGGTGGATAATTTTAAAATAAGAAGATTTAGATATTTATGATTTTAAATAAAAAAATAGGTTTTTAAATTATAATTAATAACCTGGGCAGAATAGCCTGCAAAACAAATTTTAAATTTTAATGTGAGGAAGAAATTGTAATTGAAGATGTCCTTGAGGATGACCGAAATGGCCGAAACGTTAGACTGTTGAAATAAAAAGTGTTAAGACTAATAAGGATACAATTTTTGATTTATTTAATAAATAATTACCTGTCTCAAGAAATTGAAGTAATATATTTAAAATAAAATATTATTTTAAAGTAAA
>NW_027105456.1:162580-163646 GCF_000696795.3 Halyomorpha halys | reverse complement strand
TTATATACATCTCCTATTTATATTTTACGTATTTTTATATGAAACTATTACTCTTGCCTTTGTTACTTGTTTTTTATTCTTTTCCTTGTATCTTTTTATTTTTATTTCTATCATTTTATCTTATCATAGTTTCATTTTGTATCTTTTTAGCCCTGACGAAGCCCTGATAAAGTGGGACGAAACGTCGGAAAATAAATAGTTGTAAACTATTTTTGTTTCACTTTTGACCGCAACCCTGACCATCTTCTTATATATTTGTGAGATTTGTTTGAAAATTCATTTAAAATCATTGATATTGCTTTTTATCTGCATTTAATATTTAATCTGGAATACGATCTTTATTCTTCTTTTTCTAAGAGTCAATCCTGTGTTTCTGGGGTACACCCAGCCTCTGTAAAGTGATATCCTTAGTATGGGAGGAATAAACCAACTATTGTTCAAGTAGTCGTTCTTCCTTACAAATTACTGATCATTTTTTTTTTTCGTTTTAAATAAAAATTAATTTTTGTAATTTTGTTAATAATATATAAATATATGTTTTAGAAAGGACATTTTATATATTTAAGGAAGGAGGACGTTACGAAGGAATATTAAAGAGTGTTGCTGAGGTCGGGCTGCTTGTCCTTGCGAATTGTATAATTGAGCTGACGTCATCAACATCTGGCCTCTCGTAAATCTCTATTGTCTATATATTGTTTATATATTTGTACTCATATAAATACTGCCATTGTCTATACTGACCTCAATATATAGACAGTATTGTGCGAACAGGACTACACTGATAAATTATTACACGCTATACCTTGCCAGGTGTGACATTAATGACTGCTATATATGACTAATGACCAAAGTGGCATCTGTTGTCTTGTTACCTCTGCGCTTCATTACAGCTACATGGTATGGATATGCCAGTTGGTAAATTGGAAGAAGTGTCAAGGGTTATGTTAATTCCACAATATAATATCCTTTTATTGCAAAGTACTTATAATATATATAGGGAGATGGTCAGGGTTGCGGTCAATAGTGAAACAAAAATAGTTTACAACTATTTATTTTCCAACGTTTC
>NW_027105456.1:153522-161480 GCF_000696795.3 Halyomorpha halys | reverse complement strand
ATTATAAATAATTATAATATATATCACATATTGTAGAATTATCAGCACATAATAATAACGAACCAATCACTCTCTATTTACATCCCTCCATTGATTCTCCCCCAAACCCAATTCTACTAAATCAGTTTTAACGCAATCCTCCCATCTACATTTCGGTCAACCCCTCGAACGTTTACCCCTCAGTTCAGTGTTCATCAACATTTTAGGGATCCGCTCGTTACTAAGCCCTACAACCTTATACGCCGCCATGCTATAACTTGAATTATATTTACCGGATGTGGGTCCCTTAATTCAGTGTTGTGTAGTCTTCTAAATTCTTCCGTTAATTCATCCTTCTTCAGTCCTAATATTTTACGTAACACTTCATTTTCGAAGCGGTGTAAGAGGCCACGCATCCATAAAGAAGAATGGGAAGGATAAAAGATTTGTAAATTCTAATTTTTATGTTTTTCGATAGAAGGCACCAGCTAAGCGATTTCGAAATTGAATAACAACAAGCATTTCCCCCTTTTAACCTTCCTTTTATTTCAATTTCGTTTTTTTTAGTTACCATAGAATCTAAATACTTAAACCTTGCTCTATAATACTTGTACCTAAATAACAAATAAACAAAGTAATTTAATCTTTTGATGATTTGGTATGTTTATTGATTTTCTTTTTGGTTCCTTTTACTTTGCCACATTTACTCCACCTATCTGTAACTTTAACACCTACCTCTTTACCATATCTACAAACATTTCTAACTAGTATTTTTCTATAATTTATTACTCTAGTTCCTTATTTGCAATTCTATCAAACCTGGATATATTTATTAGTAACTAGTTTCCAATCCACATATATGTATACATCCTTAACATAATTTTATTATTGGTTCTATTATACTTAAAAAACAAAACATTTTTTTACTTACTTTCTTTGTACATTTTTTAAATGTTTTTCCTATTCTTACAATGTCCGTACATTGTTTTCAATTAGCCCTAACGCAGCCCTGTAAAGTAGGACGATACGTTGGTTAACAATAAATAGTTTTTTATACTATTTTGGTACTTTTATTGACCGCCAATATCAAAATCGTGCAACTTGGTCCAAAAAGTGGAAAGCGTGCAATTTTCTTCTTATTAAATGTCTATTTATTTTTTCTTAATTGATGAATAGGATTGATAGAAGTTTCCAAACATGATAATTTCTTTCATAACTAAAACCATAAACAACTGTTCTTATATTTAAAACAATTCTCAGCCCACTGTTGACGTACGGCTGTGAAGTCTGGGGAGCGGCATCCTTCACGAAAAGAAAAAAAAACTACAATCTGTTCAAAATAAAGTCCTAAGAATCGCAGTTAATGCTTCTTGGTTCATAAGGAATAGCCAATTGCATCGTGAATTACATAAGGAGTCAATAGAGGATCACATCAAAAAACGGTTCATGAAGTTCCACGCCCAGTTGCAGACAGTTAAAGCAGCAGTGACCTACAACCTGGGAAACCCAACCTCAACCCGAAGACTGAAGCCCAGACTGCTGCAGGACATTCTGTTATAAACTTTAATAAATATAACATTAATTCTTAGTCACACTACCTCAATTTTACATTTTATTTATTCATTTATTTATTTGTTTTTTTTTTTTTCTATTTTCTTCTGTCGTCCCTTTTTCAAATTAACTTGTTTCTTTTCACTATTAGAGGACAATTGTTTGTTTTATTTAAGTGTACCAATATCATTATTTTTTGTTATTAATTTTACATTCCTCTTTTATTAAGAAGCATTACTCTTATCTATTTATTTTTTTCTTCTTTTAACAACAGCATTGTGTGTAGTTAGGGGTGTCTTTTGTATGAGAATATACCCCCCATAATCAACTGTTAAAAAAAAAAATATATATATGATATAACGGTTATATCAACCATGTAAGGCCCCATACCAGATCGTATAACATAAAATAAATTGAAAAAAATTATGATAATTTCTTTCTTGATTTTTCGTATAATGAGATAAGGAATAGCACTGCTTAAGGAGAGTCGAATTCAAGATAAAAAAAAATTACAAGTAAACATTTATTTGCGATTTATTTTATTCCAGTCCCAAAATGCTATTCTCATTGCTTTGTCTATGTTTGAATTTCCCGCCGTACTATTATACTTTTTAGTTATGAGTAAGCGGATGTATAGATTTTGGAGATACATATTTATTAATAATAACAATATATGATGTATATAATAAGTGAGAGTACGGTGGCACTATTAGACTGTTGGTGAGTCAACCCTTTGGATTCTGGGACCCCCCCTCCATGAGGTCGAAATAGCCTCTTAAAGTGTTAAGTACCCTTGATTGGGGAAATATTTGGAGGTTCAGCGTGATCTTGAAAATATCACCTTGTATAACCGTTGTTCTAAAAACAGTGCTCCCTTACAAAGTTCTTAATCCATGACACATGATTATTGTGTAATAAATACTCTGCAATAAAATAATATTCCATTGTTTTGAATTAATATAATTCTTGACACTCCTTCCAATTTATTATCTGACATATCCATTGAGAGATATCGGTTTGTCTTCAATTACGGCAGATCGCAGCAGTTACTGGGCCAAACTGGAATTAGTGGCCGAGAAAGGAATAATTGAACTTGCATCAACATTCAATGAATGAAATGAATATTAATAGAATATTCATTGTTAATTTCGTGCATTTATTGACAATAATAATAATATTTTTTTTAAACAACCCCGATACAAATTGAGTATTAAATAAATGGCTTACATATTAAAAATCGATACTCAACAAAAATGAATTAAATATCATTTATATAAATTAACAATGCAGTACTAAGTAATACACAATATGTATGTTAGTTACATTTCTCATTTTTTATTTTTATTTTTAGAATCCCTTAATCTGAAACAAAACAAGAGAAATAAGAACACATAAATAAATCTAAAGTGTTGGTCATACTTGAGTATTGTCTTTGCCCTGTAACTAAAAATTAACACTAGGAAACTTAACCTAAATATGGTTGTCTCTGTTGCGCTGGTTTATGTTTGATCCTGCTATATGCATTGCTGTCTTCTTATTGGAGCTGAAGATGGTGTGTGTCCTGAACAGCGGGCTTATGTCACTTTTTAGCGAGTCGAAGAACTTGGTGTGCCTCCGTTTTATAAACTCCGGGCTCTATCGGCAGATCAAAGAACTCATTAAATTATTTAGGTTTCATCTTTTTCATTGACGTAGACCTAGTTTTGAGGTTGTGGTTAAGAAATATAAATGACAGATCTAATTCTATGGATACTCCCAGAATTTTATAAAATTAATATGGACTGATAATATACAGTTTTGGCATTTATTGTAACACGGGACAGTTGACGAAACATGATACAATTGCCGTGTCCGCTGAACATTTAAATGCAGAGAAAACTATAATAATTTTGAGCTTAATTGTTGATATCATGTTACTATAGTACAAGAACCTTAAAGAAAAAAAGGCAGTTTTTTCAACCCAATTTTTGATTACTTCAATGAAAACTATGTATAATTACTAGTCAAAATTGATGAGTCTGCCAAGTATAGGTAGGGGGAATAAAAATTGGCGGCTGTTTCAAAACCTTAAAAAAACATTTTTTTTCATTCGGAGCTCTATATCTTAAAAACTACCAACAACACTAGAAACAATAAGAAAACATTATTTAAAAAAGAGTAAATTTGCTAAAATATTAGCCCTAAAAGAGCTATTTACGTTAAATAGTTTTCGAGATATAGCTTTTTAAAAAGCAAAATTTCTTAAAAATCTACTGAAAGATTAGTAGTTACCTAATTTAGTTTGAGAAATCTATATCTCAGGAACTATGTGACGTACAGATGTCTATTAGTTTGAAAAACATAATTTCAGAAATTATAGGACGTACAGATGTCTGTCAGCACTGAAATTAAAGCTAATTAAATTTACTATAAAATAGTTAATTATGTTTATCTTTGTAGGACTAGTAGTTTTTATGATATTTGACAAAATAAATTCACAAAATGTTAACTTCTAATTGTTCGTATAAAATGTTGGATTTTTGAAAAAATATATCTCTAGATTCAAAAGACGCACATATGTCTGCCAACACTCAATATAAAGGAAATTTAACTTACTATAAAGTAGTTTATGACACTTATCTTCGTAGGGGTAGTAGTTTTTATGATATTCAAATATCAATATAAATTTCGCAAATGAAAATTTGTCCGAACAATATCATGAAAACTACTATTCCTACGAAGGTAAAGGTCACAAACTTCTTTATAGTCCATTAAACTAGCTTTGATTTGAGTGCTAATAGACATCTGTACGTCAAATGGTTTTTGAGATAAAAATTTTTCATAATAAATATACTAACTATTGATCTTTCAGTACGTCCCATATAACATTTTTATGAAATGTTGCTTTTTATAAAGCTATATCTCGAAAACTATTTAACGTAAATGACTCTATTGGGGCTCATATTTTAGCAAATTTACTCTTCTTTAAATGACGTTCTCTTAGGTTTTCTTATGTTGTTCCTACTTTTTAAGATATAAAGCTCTGAATTAAATTTTTTTTTTATCCCTTTGAAACAGCCAACATTTTTTATTCCCCCTACCTATAATTGGCAGACTCATAAATTTTGACTAGTAATTATACATAGCTTTCATTAAAGTAATCAAAATTTGGGGTGAGATAACTGTATTTTTTCTCCTCTTGGGCTCTTGTACAACTAGATAAGCAGCAGATACTTGGACAATATATATTTCACTTTACTCTTCTTTATATCCTTAACAGCGACACCTACCTCCTACCCTTTAAACTAGAATAATGACAGAATACAAGAGAAGACACCAATTAGTGAGGAAGTGGAAGTAGCTAAGGCAGGTGGAGCAGATGGGTAGGGCCCACCTGTTGGTTCTCCGTGGGAACTCCTTCCGCCTGTGTTCTCCAGGGCGACCTTCTGGAGTTGGGAGCATCCTTGGGGAATAGCTCCTGCAAAACATTTGCAAACGTGTGGATAGTCTATTTGGATTGGCTGGTTCAAGTTCAATCCTGAATTTATGGCCTGTACACAAATGGCGTTTGGACAAGTTCTTGTCCTGCATCTACATGTTTGCGCTCAGCATTGTTTTACAATTGGCAAATTCTAAATATCTGTGATATTCGTGTTTTAATTAATTATAAAAGTTTTCCAAGCTTTGGAATCATTTATTAACTCTGGTTTACGCTTTTATGAGATGGTCCTGGTGGTGGTGAAAAAAGTTTAGCTCAAAATAGTGAAAACTTTTTATTATTCACCAACGTTTCGCCCCACTTTAATCAGGGCTATAAACAAGTTTTAAAAACTAAAAATAATGTAAACTAGGGCAGGACTATATATATGTAAAAATTGTATACAAATGAATGGTGTAAATTAAAATAAAAAAATAGAAATATAGAAAATAAGATGGAGGAATACGGAATAAAATAATATATAAAGTAAGTGAAAACAATGTATTAGAAACTAAAAGAAAGGAAGAATTAAGTTTAACATTGTATAATTTAAAATTCTATCAATTGAGTAAATACATTATTTCAAATCTTATCAATAAATGTTTGCAGTTTATTTTTTATTTAATACAGCACGAAAAACATTATGTCAGGGTAATTATATTAATAATTATCAATTAAAAATATTATGTCAGGGTAATCATATTAATAATTATCAATTAAAAATATTATGTCTGGGTAATCATATTAATAAATATCAATTAAAAATATTATGTCTGGGTAATCATATTAATAATTATCAATTAAAAATATGTCAGGGTAATCATATTAATAATTATCAATTAAAAATATTATGTCTGGGTAATCATATTAATAATTATCAATTAAAAATATTATGTCTGGGTAATTATATTAATAATTATCCATTAAAAGTATTAGAACAAATATTAAATTTAATGAAGGTTATGTTATATAATTTCTATGGATTTTTATCATCTACCATCTCCTTTTCTGATATGTACGTTTCCTTTCACTTTATCTCTTCTCTTTTTTTTTTTTCTTTTTATAATTACAATGTTTAAATTGAAGGTAGTAATGCAGACTTGTAGGTCCGCCATATTTGGCTTTCTGAAACGCAAACGCGTGTGGACACCAACTTTTTTTTTTACAAAGCATTTAAGGAAATCGGCTTTGTTGCAAACGTTTGAATCCGCCTTATGATGTCCTAGTGCTTTGTACTAATAGGATTAGCTATCATTAGCGTATCCTTAATATCAAACTAATCCTTCCTCTTCCTGGTATTATATCCTTGAGAATTTTTATAAATTAAAGACGTATTCACACGTTTGCCATACCAAAAATGCAACATACCTACCAATGCTTGCTAAACAATTAAAGTAACTACGTCGGTATACATACGATTTTGTGTGACAAACATGGTGGACGGCAAACTTGTTTCTGCTATTACCATCGATTTAAAATATTTTCATTATAAAAACGGACAAAATGAAATAAAAACTTAATCTGAGGAAAATTTGTGGTAGACGATAAAAATCAGATAAATGGTGCTATATAACCTATAAATACAACTTTAAGTATTTTTATCAGATACTTGTTAATTTATTTACCCAGACAACTGACAAGCGGGTACCAGCCAGTCCATAAAACCCATCCACATACTTGGATCTGTTTAAAGTTATTCAAACTTGGCAAATGTCTTTTACTATAACAAATTTATTATTTGATAAACTCTCCTACGTTTCCGCCCTCAGGCCATTTTCAAGGACAACCTTAAATAATGATGTCATATTATTTAAAAAATATTCTGCAGGCTAATTGCCCATTTCATATAAAACTTTTTTTATTTTAAGCCTAAAACGTTTTCACATAAATAATTGTCTCGTTTTCTACTTACTAACATCATTCATACCTGTTATCAATATTTAAGGTTGTCTCCTTGAAAATGGCCTGAGGGCCGAAACGTTGGAGAGTTTTTGAAAATAAATGTTAAGAGCATATTCGGATCGAATTTGTGTGTGTTAATAATAAAATAAACCACTCTCAAACAATCATTATAATAAATCATTAATCTGATAAAAAATTTAATTTGTATGATGATTCTCGGAACTAGATTTTACCACTCGGAATATTTAGACTTGGTATCATGATTCAACAATTGTTTTTTGGTTTGTTATTTATTGATATAACAAATAATTCATTTAAATAATAATGAGGTGTAGATAGTTGACTGTAGATTAATAATTGGAGAAGATTGTGAGGGGGTGCGGTCAGCAAAAAGACAACAAAAAATATTTATTCATGCCTACGTTTCGACCTGAGTTTCAGGTCTTCATCAGGGAGCAAAGCTATTTATTTAATAATATCTATTTAAATAATAAATTTAGTGGAATAATTGAGGGCTCTGTCGTAAAACATGGTAACTGAAAAATTGTACAATTTTACAATATTTGTTAATTAGAATGTTTTACCTTCAACTAAGAGTCACTACCACTTACTAGGAACATTATCTTCTTAAAAAAATGAATTTCCTAAAAAATCAATGAAATATGTCAGAAAGAATCCTTTGATGTTAAGAACTCCAATGTACATTAAATAGTTTCCAAGTTTTACGATCTAGTCCCAGAATGTTTGAAAAGATTCCTTAATTTGTTTAACTGCTGGATCTTATGCTAGGGGAACACGTTTGTCTCAAATCCAAGACGTTGAAATCTAGACGCTTGTATTTTTTTTTTTTACTTTTGACGGCTTTTTAGAAGATAATAAATCTAAGCTAAACGAAAAGAAGCATAAATATTAGCGAAGTAAGTTGTTGATGATAAAAAAATAATAGAATTTTCATCAGAAACTTGTTAATTTAATTATAGACTTATAATTAACTAATTTAATTATAGACATATAATATATGAGAGAGAGAGAGAGAGAGAGAGAGAGAGAGAGAGAGAGAGAGAGAGAG
>NW_027105456.1:150314-152602 GCF_000696795.3 Halyomorpha halys | reverse complement strand
GCAATATCCCCAATGCTAACACCTAGGCCTTTTAAGAAGCTTCTTGTTCTATCTGGTATTGTTCCGCGAGATCCGAACCAGAGGCCTCTCACGGTGAACTCTCTCTACACCAAATTGATAGAACTTTAAAATATACAATCATAAACAAAAGTTAATTATTAAATTCGAAGGTTTAGTAAATTATTTAATTAATTAAAGCATAGATAACACAAACATTTATCTGTTCTATAACAATGCTAACTGTGCCCACAAAGAGATACTTCAGGTAGTCGCGTATTCTGGCCAACTCGTACCAGCCAAGCCTAATAACTCGTCCACACGCTTGCACATGCGCCATTTTGCCATTGTCAGACAAACAATGGCACCTTTACACAATTTTGTGCCCATAACGATTATCATAGCAATGAGTGTTACAGACCATACCAAGATAGAAGCATATCACGACATTATACTGGTAATGCGAGATACGTTATAGCTATCATTGTACAGCAGACTATAGTGGGCTTGTGAATTTCAAATAATTATCAGTTAACTGTTTGTGCTGTATCTATTATTACTTGTGATATGGTCACATTGTGGTTATATATAGTGTACAGTGTGATTGGCTACCAATGACGTATATATTCGATAATAATTCGGTTTTGGACTATCAAACCTCTTTGACAAAAATCCTTTTTTACGTCTGATACTATGACTGTGAATTAGCCTCGTGAAGACTAGTTTTATTATATAAGGAGATGTAGATAGTTGACCGTAGATTAAAGATTGGAGAAGTTTGTCGGGGGGTGCGGTCAGCAAAGAACAACATAAATAACCAAAACCAAATAAATAAATATGGTTGTTTGCTGACCACACCCCCCGACAAACTTCTCCAATTATTATATAAGGGGTATTCATAATATTGTGTTAAATATAAAATGTTTTACCATGTTAAATGTTATAAGTATAGGATTGTGAGCAGCCCTATTTAAAGTCATGTTAAATGCATAAGAGCACCTAGCGGATTTTTTGAGCAACTAGTAACCTTTCCTGCAAAACTTCATGTTATTGTTTACTTCTAAGTTTTTATTACAGTAATTTATTACAACATGCCTAAAATAAGTGAAAAGTAGAAGTGTAAAAGTTTGGTTACTGATTGTTTAAAAAATCCAAAACACAAGACAAAAGAAAAAAAAATAAGGAGTAAGTATCCTAACACGACAACAAATAAAACGGTAACGAGCACAGCTGGTCTGTTTCGTGACGTCATTCTCCATTTAACAGACCTAGTAACAGACTCTCAACCATGTTATGTGTTATATCGTTTTAACATGGCTAAAGAAGGAAATATTTCTCCATTTAACACGCTTTAACATGCTAAACTAAAGATTATGAATGCCCCTATAGTAGCTTCACTATCAGGACCGTATTTATATCACAAAGTTTTCGCCATCATATTGTCGGTGACAGTTGTTACCGTGGCAGTAAACTTATAACTATGATTTGTTACGTGATAGTACCATCACTATGGTTACATGTACTGTTAACTATCATGCCTGATCTAGTGCGACGATACTGCCATTACAGTAAATACTGACGAGATTATAAATACATTGTAATCTCGCTAATCTGAACTAATTGCTACAACGGGGATTTCGGATTAAAGAAGTACAAAGAAAAGTGAAGTAAAAAAAATTCAAAAATACGAAGTCACATAACATTTTTATTTATTTAATTTTTGTTACATATTTTTTTAGATTTTTTTTTCATTGCTTGTTTGATTGCTTTTTGCTGGTCAGTAGCTGTGATATGGTTGGCTACCCTTTATTCTTTTACATCCACAAACACATCTTATTTACATCAATAACACAGCTAATTATAGGGGTATTCATGATATTGTGTTAAATGTATAATATTTTACCATGTTAAATGTTATAAGTATAGCATTGTGAGCAGCCCTATTTAAATTCATGTTAAATGATAAATGCATAAGAGCTCCAAGCGGATTTTCTGAGCAACTTGTTTAGTAACCTTTCCTTCCAAAACTTCATGTTATTGTTTACTTCTAAGTTTTGATTACTGCCATTTATTACAACATGTCTAAAATAAGTGAAATGTAGAAGTGTAAAAGTTTGGCTGCTGATTATATTTTTTAAAAAGTTCAAAACACAAGACAAATAAAAACAAAACACAAACTACGAATAAGTAACCTAACACGACAATAGGGGTATTCATGATGTTGTATTAAATGTTAAATGTTTCACCATGTTAAATGTTATAACTATAAGATTGTGAGCAGCCCTATTTGA
>NW_027105456.1:144888-149299 GCF_000696795.3 Halyomorpha halys | reverse complement strand
AGGTCGAAACGTCGGCATAAAATAAATAAATATGGTTTTGTTTATTTATGTTGTTCTTTGCTGACCGCACCCCCCGACAAACTTCTTCAAGCATTAATCTACGGTCAACTATCTACACCTCAATACGAAGGAAATATTTCTTCATTTAACATAATTTTTTCCATTTAACATGTTAAACTAAAGATTATGAATACCCCTAATGTCAGTAAAAAGTCGCAGGTTATTCTGTCTCTGAATAAGTGCACAGTTGAGCTGCGAATTTTTGGACGATAATAGATTCCGGTAGATGTTGCAGAGTAGCTCGGAGTGGCGGGCAGATGCCATTAAAGATATGGTTAGAGGCAGATGAAGTAGTTCCCACGATTCTCTACCTGCAACCCAAAGCTTTTTTATATTTCTTTCCCACCCCCGCTGGGTCCGTAAGGATTTGCCCGAGTCCAAAAACTGATCTTCTTAAATCTCTCCCTGAATATATAAATATTTGTAGAAAATAAACATTATGTAGAACCAAGTTCAGTCTACTCTCGCTGCTAATATATTGTTTTTTGTTACTATTTTAATACCTTTATTCCCTGCTACGCGGCCTATCTTCCTCCAATGTGCATTATAGTTACAAAATAGTATTATTATACTAAGACTGGTCTAAGTGAAATTAGAATATAAAGGCTGTATGAGAAAAATAATAATAATATTATGTAAGAGGTAAGAACAATTAATGAAATACGTATGAAAATTTAGATATTAAATATATGTCCAAAAATTATATTATGTTTACCACGTGTTATTATTGTTATATTTACTAATTATTACTTTTTTTCTTGTATTACTTTATATTTTATTTCTTTATGAAAATCTACTCAGTAAATTAGAACTACAAAATTATTTACAATAAAATGATGAAAAAATTGGGCAATAAAAAATATATATATAGGTCATTAAATATAAAAGTTAGATATATTTTTTATTTCCCACTTTTTTCATCACTTTATAGTAAATAATTTTGTACTTCTAATTTACTGAGTTGATTTTCATTCATGTTTTATTATTTTTTCTTTCATCTTACTTAATTTTATTATTTATTACCTTTTTTAAACAGCCTTTGTCTTCTTATAATACTTTGACTATACATTTATTTCGATACTATTTTGTAACTTTTATGTAAGTTGTTTTCGTATTTTCTAATCGTTCTGTGATTCCTCTTATTCATTATGGGTTTTTTTTTTTTATAGCATTATAAAAATGCACTGAACAATTTGAAGTTAGTGAAATTATTTTGAGAAATCTATATCTCATAAACCATTCGACATACAGATATCTATTAGCACTCAAATTAAAGCTAGTTGAATGTACTTTAAAGTAGTTTATGACGTTTATCGGTGCAAGGCTACTAGATTTTATGATATTTGCTAAAATAAATTGATTTATAGTCATTCGGACAAAATTTCATGTGCAAAATTTATATTCATATGTAAATATCATAACTACTACCCATACGAAGATAAGTGTAATAAACTACTTTATAGTACATTTAATTAGCTATAATGTGAGTGCTGGTAGGATCGATGTCTACCATTATGATACAGATTTCTCAAATAAAATTCACTAACCAGTGATTTTTCTGTACATTTTTTATGAAACATTGCTTTTAAAAAGGCATATCTCTTAAACTGTTCAACGTAATAGCTCTATTAGAGATCATATTTTAGCAAATTTATTCTACTTTAAATGATGTTCTTTTAAGTTTTTTAGTGTTGTTGGTAGTTTTAAAGTTAAACAAAATTATTTTTTATTTTTTAACGTAAAACAGCCATGGACATGCATTGATGATGAACTGAGACTTATAATTATTCATAGTTTTCATTAAAGTAATACAAAATTTGGAGTGAAATAACTGCCTTTTTTTTCTCCCCGGATCTTGTACTATAGTATTCATATGTAGTATTAGGGGTATTCATGATGTGTTAAATGTAATATGTTTTACCATGTTAAATGTTATTAGTATAGGATTGTGAGCAGCTCTATTTAAAGTTATATTAAATGCATAAGAGCTCATAGTGGATTTTCTGAGCAATTTGTTTTATAATTTTTCCTTCCAAAACTTTGTATTATTGTTTACTTCTAAGTTTTCACTAAATAATTTAGTAAAACATGCCTAAATTGAGTGAAAAGTGGAAGTTGTGTAAAAGTTTGGATACTGAGTGACGAAGAGAATCAAGATGAGTTAATTGACAACTGTCATTACATTATTATTATTGTCATACATTGCTTTATTTGTTATAAAAACATCCAAAACAATACTAACACAATCAAAACTTAAACTGCAAGCAAATAACCTAACACGACTACTAATAAAATGGTGACTAGTTCAGCTGGTCTGTTGCGTGACGTCATTCTCCATTTAACAGACCTAGTAACAGACTCTCAGCCATGTTACATGTTATATCGTTTTAACAAGGTAAAAGAAGGAAATATTTCTCTATTTAACATATTTTTAAATGTTAAACTAAAGGTCATGAATACCCCTAGTGTACACTGTACAACCCTAAGCATTGCCAAATAAAGCATTTCTCTCTTAACTGTTTTGCTAGGATTCACAGTTAAGTAGTTATAAATTAATAAAAGAAAAAAAAAACAATTATTAATTTAGTAACTTAATTGACTAATTAGTAACAATTTTAGGACCACAGAAATGCATTTTTTCTATTAAATGAGTTAGAAAATATTTTTTCTATTAATATTTGTTTGCAGCTATACGTTTTATAGACTTTATCATTTTGCATTGCGCCCTTGAACTATTAATTCATTTAACAATTTTAAAACAAAAATATCTTATTTTGATGTATAACTCATATTTATTATCAATACAATTACTTGTCCAATGTAGATCGAACAATATTCCTATAAGGAACCATTACGGAAAGAAAAAGCTCTATATTGCGCTACTAATAAGCAAATCTAAATATTTAAATCAAGTGAACGACCCAACTAATGCAACACAAACACTACAGGCACACATAACATCTATTGAAGAATAGTGTAAAAACTGGAGAATCTAAATAAATCCTGACAAATCCCACCAGATCACCTTTACTCTCCGTCGTAAACCTCTGCCCTCCTGTCCTACAGTATCCTTTCTAAATACACCACTAATGCCTATTGAACAGATTCGATACTTAGGACTCCATCTTGACAAGAGACTTACTTGCAATCCACTCACAAGACTGAAACGACAAGAAACTGCTCGTAGATTCCGATTGCTACAACACTTACTTGACTAACTTCCCATTCACTACAAAAAATTAGTATACACTACGATAATCAGACCAATTTGGACAAATGGAATTGAGCTCTGGAGCTCCACCAAATTATCAAATTCCTCCCGCATCCAATCCTAACAATCCAAAATCCTTGTTGCTCCTTATTACGTCACAAATAAACTCATTCACAAATACCTTAACATCCCATTCGTTGCAGATTTGACCCAAAACAGATATGCGTCGTTTCATTCCAAATTCCTTAACCATCCTAACCCATTAATTCTTAATCTTTCATCCTTAACAATCCCTGATAATCCTCCGAGGCGTCTGAAAAGAAGATGGCCACGGGACCTTCTAATTTAAATTAATGTTTGAAGTACCACTTCAGGTGGTTCCTTCCCAAGATTTTCAAATGTATATGAAACATACTACATATTTACCTATTGTATTATTTTGTACAGTTGTAAATTACATTAAATAAATAATTTAAAAAAAAATCAAGTGAGGGTTCTAAAATTAATCTTTATTTATTTAAATTGTTTTATTCAAACTGTATCTTTTTTTTTTTTTACTAAACTGCAGAAAATAAACCAACTAAATTCAGAGATAAAACTCTTTTTTAATGGAGGCTTCTTTAATGCGAACTCTTAATATAGCCTTTTGGAATTCGTATAAGGCGGGTTTACTTTGTAATGGACTTGGAGAATTTTAAGAGCCCCATTATAAATCTTTTGTTTACTGATTTATTTAATCTGTTTAAAATATTTCAGCTAGAAATCTTGATTTGTTGGGCCTTAAATTACAATAATACATTCTCTTTTTGAAAACCGGTTTGACGTTGACTTTTTTTATTTAGAAATTAGAGGTGTCCTTGCAATTTCATTCATTCAATATATCTTGACCTTTCTTAGTGTCAGATTGAATTTAAACATCCAGAAAAATTTAAATTTATCTGTTCAGTGACGTAACGAAACCTCTCATAACTATCCAAGAATAAGATTCTTCTTATTTCTGAAATTAAAATATTTCATATATAGGAAGATGGTCAGGGTTGCGGTTAATAGTGAAACAAAAATAGTTAACAACTATTTATTTTCCAACGTTTCGCCCCACTTTGCAGGGCTTCATCAGGGCTAAAAAGATACAAAATGATA
>NW_027105456.1:136878-142968 GCF_000696795.3 Halyomorpha halys | reverse complement strand
ATATACAGAGATAAAATAAACGTCATGAAAGAATAATAAAAATAAAAAAAAATAATAATGAAAAAATGACAATAAATGAGTAGAGAGCCATATAGGACAACATACCTGTCCAAATGAATAAGTTGAACAGACAGAAAATATTTCATGAATGAACAAATTTATTATGATTTCTTTTTGTGGTGGGATACATTTTTAATTTTTATTTATCTATTGACATTTGCAACTGTATTTACATAAAAGTAATCTAGTAAATTTGATGTTAGATTATAATGGTATGGTACAATCATGTAGAGAAACTACCCATTAGTAGCACTCCAATAAAACTTCTATATTAGAAGGTCTCGAGGCCATCTTCTTTTCAGGCGCCTCAGAGGCAAATGGCTATTAGCATTCAAATTAAAGATGTTTTAATGTTCTATAAAGTAGTTAATGACTTTTATCTTCTTTTGAGTAGTCGTTTTCATAATATTTTCTAAAATAAATCAGAAAGATGATGATTTCTAGTTGTTTAGACAAAACGTTTGGTTTATCTAAAAAACCATTAGACCTACTGCTGTCTGCTGGTACTCAATTTAAAGCTAATCGAGTGTATTATAATGTAGTTTAGTATTATAATGTCCCTTATCTTTGTAGGAATAGTAGGTCTTTTGAAATATAAATATAAATTTGAATTTTTTCATATGATATTTTTCCGAACAACTAGAAATCAATTTATTTTATTAAATATCATGAAGATATATAAGATACTATACTATTCCCTCTGTAATAGGTAGACACATCAATATTTTTAAAAATATCTTTATTGAAATTTATAACTTTATATTATATAATACATTCAGTAAATTTGATCTTAGCTAAAATGGAGTGTTACAGCCGTGTAGACCAACTACCCATTGGTAGCACTCTAATAACATTTTACAATAGGGGTATTCATGATGTTGTGTTAAATGTTAAATGTTTTACCATGTTAAATGTTATAAGTATAAGATTGTGAGCAGCCCTATTTAAAGTCATGTTAAACGTTAAATGCATAAGAGCCCCTAGCGGATTTTCTCAGCAACTTGTTGTATAAGCCTTTATGTTTATAACCTTCCTTCCAGACCTTCATGTTATTGTTTACTTCAGTTTTGATTTAAGTAATTAATTACAACATGCCTAGAGTGAGTGAAAAGTGGAATTTGTGTGAAAGTCTAGCTTATGAAATGAAATGAAAACATAACTTTATTCTGGGAGATATGTCCCCTAAGAATAATTACATGGTTCATATAGTGAGATTTTTTTTTGGCGAGCGTTTACAAATTTTCAGATAGTAGAATGAAATTACATTGTTTTTTTTACTGTTTTTTTTTTCTCAAATGTATCATTAAAATTATCCATTCTGGTTTAATAACAGGGATATGAATACCACAAACACACGAAAGAACTGAGCTGTCACAACAACAAAAATGGCGGCGATCTCAACTGGTCTGTTGCGTGACGTCATTCTCCATTTAACAGACCAAGTAACAGACTCTCAGCCATGTTAAATGTTATTTCGTTTTACCACGGTAAAAGAAGGCAATTTTTTTTCGATTTAACATGAGTTTTTCCATTTAACACGTTTTAACATGTTAAACCAAAGATCATGAATACCCCTATTAGCAGATCTCGTGGCCATCTTCTTTTCAGGCGCCTCGGAGAATTGTCAGGAATGCAAGAGGAAGCAAAGTTAGAAACAAGTGGTTTAGGCTGGTTAGGGAGTTTATAATGGATGGGTTGATATCTGGTTCGGGCTAGATTGGTTACATATGGAACATTGAGGTCTTAATGTATGATTTTATTTTACGAAGGATTTTGGATTTTAATGATTGAGTATCAATCAGTATTGGCTCAACTCTGTATGACCAGTTAGGCCTTTTTATCTTCAAATAAATGAGTCTTTTGTAATGGATTTGAAGTTTAGACCATTTGTAATAGTCGGAATCGATGTGCAGTTTTCTGTCTTTTTAAGTCTTATATGAGGATTCCAAGTTAGTCGTTTGTACCAGATATAGTCCAAATTAGCGGATCTGTTCTACAGGGAGCAACATCATTAAAGGTTACTGTTCGGTAGTCTGTAGGTTTATGGCGAAGGGTAAAGGTTATTTATTGGTATTTATTTAAATCCTCCAATTTCGACACCATTCTTCGAGGGTTGTGATATTTTGAACTATTTACTGTCATTATGATTGATTAAGTAAAAAAAAAATCTTCTTAAGACCATCCTCCACTGTATTAAGAATATTGAGTCTTAGTTGAAGGGGAACCAAATTGACAATCCTCTGGCCTCTACCTATATTAATAGAAGGTAAATTTTTAAAATTTGTTTTCAAATTTGTTTAAGAATTGTAATATAAAAAATTAAGCTTTTCTAAAAAAGGACTAGAACAACACATTAGTTTATATAATTTTTCAAGTTATGTATCTTTTTTTAAAAAAATAAAGTTTTAGGATAATATTGATCAATATATTAGCAAATAAAAAGCTACTAAGAAAAAAAGGCCGAAACGTGACTGAAATGTATAAAATAAAATTCAAAATATGGGTATAAAATAAAAATTTTTTTAAAATTATTCTTATGTAATTGAATTTTGGTTTAATAAATAGAGACTTTTTCCCTCAATTATTCTGATTGATATTTAATAATTTCTTAAATTTTCTATAACTGATTAATTATTAAATTTTTCATGTATTTTTTTAAGGCAAAACATTTCACTTTGGGAAAACATTATATCAGCAATACAATGGATAATCGTTTCGATAGTATAAAAATTATCGATTCACTTCTCGAGATAGAGGATTATCGATACTATCGAACTACTAGCGTAGTATCGTGTACTTGACCGCGTTGGAATTAACCTAGATCTTGAAAGTGGATCATTCAAGTCTCTTACCTCCTCCGACTCCGGCAGTATCAAAGAGGAAAAATATTAACAGGGTATAAATACATTAATATCAGGATGTAACCACATCCTGTCATCATTAATAATAAGGACGTATCCTTCCTTATTCCATCTTATAATTCTAGTAATAAAAGATTTACAGTTATTATTATGAAAATAAAACATTCTACTGCTTTCTGTGTTACATTTTATTTTTTCTATAATATTTGGCTTTTCATGAATACATAATACTTCTATATTACAATTATTATTTCAGAAAATATATTTTTAACCTTCAGAATTTTTTTTTTCATTTTATCTCATTTATTTAATTATAAAATCATTTCATTTCTTATTACTATTTAATTTAATTTTATTTACTATAATATAGTTTATGACACCTATCTTCGTAGGGGTAGTAGTCTTAATGATATTCGCCTATGAATATAAATTATGCACGTGATATTGTGTCCTAACAACAATAAATCAATTTATTTTAGCAAATATAAAAACTACTCCTATGATGATAAACGTCATGAACTAAATTATGTTACATAAAACTTTAAATTGAGTGCTAATGAACATCTCTACGTCAAACGACTTTTATATATTTATTTTATTTATTAAAAAATTAGTATACACTACAATAACCAAACCAATGTGGACATATGGAATTGAGCTCTGGGGCTCCACCAAACCATCAAATACTTCCCGCATCCAATCGTTACAATCCAAAATCCTACGTATAATCGTTGATGCTCCTTATTACGTTACAAATAAACTCATTCACAAAGACCTTAACATCCCATTCGTTGCAGATTTGACCCAAAACAGATATGCGTCTTTTCATTCCAAACTCCTTAACCATCCTAACCCATTAATTCTTAATCTCTCATCTTTAACAATCCCTGATAATCCTCCGAGGCGTCTGAAAAGAAGATGGCCACGGGACCTTCTGGTTTAAATTAATGTTTGAAGTACCACCAATGGGTGGTTCCTTCCCAAGATTTTCAACTGTATATGAAACATACTACATATTTACCTATTGCATTATTTTGTACAGTTGTAAAGTACATTAAATAAATTTTTAAAAAAAAATTATTTATTTATTACAATATATATTTTTCAAAATAAATTCACTAACTACTGATATTTCAGTACGTTCCATACAACATTTTTATGAAATGTTGCTTTTTAAAAAGCTATGTCTCGAGAACTATTGAACATAAATAGCTTGCATTTTAGCAAATTTGTTCTACTCTAAATGAGTGTCATTTGTAGTTTTAAAGATACAGAACTCCGAATCAAAAATGTTTTTTTTGAGACAGCGGCCATTTTTTATTCCCCCTACCTATGCTTGGCAGACTCATAAATTTTGACTTGTAATTATAAATAGTTTTCATTAAAGTAATAAAAATTAGGAGAGAAATAACTACCTTTTTTCTTCCCTTGGACTCATGTGCCAAGAGGTTGGCTGGCCCGGGGAAGGTTCTTCCTTCGGGTCAAAGGAAAGGAAGAGCATTATTTGGTACCAAGGAGAGGTAATTATTTGCCAGGTACTGGATTTTGGATCGGAATAATTCATTAACTTGCCGAGTTAAATCAAAATCATTTCAACCGATTTTTAGTGTAAAATTAATAATTAAAGTGTAAAATCGATTATGTGAGATGTTCGATTTTAACAAAAAATAATTACTCTTACATTTCAAGTATATATAATATACCTTTTCTAAGTTTGTAAGAACTTTACGTTTTTGAGCTAGGCTCTTCGCTAACAGACATACAGACACACACCATTCATTCTTGGGACCTCAAAAAGTTTATTTCCGTAAAAAAATGTGATTCGAAATTTTTCACGATCGCGATACTATATATTCCATACATATGTAAGAGATTTTAAAAAGCAGCGCTTAAAGGCTTTTGTGGAAACATATTGTTTGTTTTTAGGTATAAAAGTTTGTTGTTTAACAGACAATATTGCATACAAACTAGAACTAGTGGCTCTAAGCCACACATTTATAAGTGAGTAAATATTATTCAGATTAAAACCAGAAACAAAGGTATAGAAATATGAATAATAAAATAACAATAAATATCTGTAATGGCTGTTTGGAGTGTTCAGACTCTGTAATTATACAATACCCTTGGCAAGTTCCACTTCTGGGTTGCGCAAGGCGATCTAATAGCTCTATGGAAAGGTCCAATGCATGCATAAATAGTACATTAATCTAATGAATAATTACATTTAGATCGATATATCGATTAGATTAGTAAATCGATCTATCAGAATGGCGTAATCGGCGCTACTAATCGATAGTTAAAGTGATTAAATAATACCTAGAGATTTGAGGAGTACATATTACTAAATTTCAGCTCAATTTTGAAAATAAAATGTTTTAAAAATACAGCTCTTGATAAGACCAAAGCTCAGTTAAATAATTCTAAAATTAAAATTTTAAATTAAAAAAGTTCAAAGTTCACCTCAGCATTTGAATAACAAAGTTTATAAGTTTGACTAAAATTTAGTTTGTCTTTGATTATGATATTAAAAGTATTACTTTTTAATTTTAAAATCAACGTCAATTAAATTAATGAACTATTAAATATCATCAGAATCTAATTTTCTTTTTTTTCTCCTTAATAATTTATAAAATTTTGTAATATTTTTTATTTATACATTGTTTATTGCTAACAATGAGGACTGGTTATTTTTTAAATAAACAAAAAAAAAAGGGTAAATTTTTGGAGTGGTTTTGGAGAAAATCGAAACAATATGATAAATTTACTCCCTCTCAGACATGTCACATATTATGTTATTTTTTATTATTATTTTTCTTTCTTTTCTTCTTTCTATTTTCTAACAGCTCTCACCACTCCTTCCTTTGTGTTATGTTTTTGTATTATATTCTGTTGTATTTTATATTTTATTCTTCTTTCTATTGTATTTCTCTATCTATTGCATTGTACATAATGTTGTAACAACATTGTAATGATGTTGCACTAACATTGTATGTGTATAATATGCTTTTTGCACGTGTGGACAAATTATTTAAAATATACACCTCTTCTATAGGCTTTACTACAGAGGAGAAAATATATATATATTCCAATCTATAATAATCAGAACAATTTGGACATATAGAATTGAGCTCAGGGATTCAACAAAACCATCAAATTCCTCCCTCATCCA
>NW_027105456.1:130416-134833 GCF_000696795.3 Halyomorpha halys | reverse complement strand
ATTATATGTTTCATAGTGAATTGAGGTAAGGTAAATTATAAATAATAATGTTAAATATTTAAATTGGTTGTAGGATCATACATATAATGGAAACTTTTTGTAGTAGATTGTCCCTGAAGATGGCCGAATTGGCCGAAACGTTGGACGTGTAAAAGAAATAAAAGTTTTGAGACTATAATTGGATAGTGTTTTGAATTATTTATTAAAAAATTACCAGCGTCAAAAAAAAAAATTTAAGATTATAAAGAAAATAAAGACTTCGAATTATTTATAATCTCTTTAATGTTATTTAAAAAAACAAAACAATATATATGTAATGCCTCCATTATGCCAACAGCTCATTTCTAATACCCATTGTTGTTTATTCAGAAATTAAGGCGTAAAATCTGCCTGTCACATCGCCAAAACCCATTGTCGATGAATCTTTTCGAAGGTACTTTTGGTTTTCGCAGGTCCTCCTTACCAGCCATAATTTGCAACATATTATGATACTTTATCGCAAATATTTTTGGCAATATTAATAGGCTGTAACATGATTTTGATTGAAGATAGAGAGAAATGTTTTATTTGGCCATGGTTCCTAAATTAATACACATGCTACCCAAATACATTGGGTTGGTATAACACAGTGTATCCATCAATCCATAATTGGACATACATACAAAATATTAACATTTTCCATTTTCAAACAGTAATTATCAATAATCTAAATACAATACATACTAAATACGTTTTTTCTTAACAATTTTTTTTCTTTATACATATATTTGTTTTCCTACTTCTCGCACAAAGCCAAATAACAATTTACCAATTCGCCCAATACATTACGGGTATTTATGATCTTAGTTTAACATGTTAAATGGAAAAGTTATGTTAAATGGAAAAAGTTATGTTAAATGGAGAAAATGTTAAAACGATATAACATGGTAGAGAGTCAGTACTAGGTCTCTTAAATATAGAATGACGTCACGCAACTGACCAGCTGATCTTGTCACAGTTTTATTTGTTGTGTTAGGTTACTTACTCGTTATTTTTTTTTTTTATTTTGTCTTGTGTTTTGGACTTTTTAAAAAATACAATCAGTAGCCAAACTTTTACACTTCTACTTTTCACTTATTTTAGGCAAGTTGTAATAAATTACTGATATCAAAACTTACGGTAAAGTAAACAATAACTTGAAGTTTTGGAAAGAAAGGTTACAGAACAAGTTGCTCAAAAAATCCGCTAGGAGCTCTTATACATCTACCATTTAACATGACTTTAAATAGGGCAGCTCACAATGCTATACTTACAACATTTAACATGGTGAACAGTAAACATGATAAAATATTTTACATTTAACACATCATGAATACCCCTATTATTTATTTATATTATTATTTATATCATACCTCTCCTCTCCAGTTATCCGCAACAATCATCCATAATAACAAAACCTTATTTATTTGATTCCAATCAAAAATTGTAAGTGAAGAGTTTCCATTTAATTTGTATTACATAGGCATAGAGATTAAATATTAAAATACATAATAGTAGTAAATTATATTTTTGTTCTGTATTTTTATTTTTTGATATTTTAATTTTTTGTTATCTATTTTTACTTTTTTCCCTATTTCTATAAAATTATTCATTTTTGCTTCTTCATGTATTTTACTATATATCTAAATCTATTTCTCTCCTACAATATTAAATCGTAAAAATTGTGAATATATACATATACAAATACAAATCCCAAATTTTCATGCAATATTCTAATTCGCAAATCTACAAAATCGAACATTAAGAACAATAACACACCGCAATAATAAAACAGAAAATCTTAAAATCGTTGGTACTTTACCACCTAGACTATTTTATTATTATATAATTATCTTAAAATTTATAGATTATAATTCATTTAGAAAAGAAATAATATATCTAAAAAATATGAGAAACATAATTAAATTTATCTAACCAGTCTATAACAATAAATTTGGTAAACGTTCATTAAACTATATCTCTCCATATCTGTTCAATCGCTTACCAGAAGACCTAATAAATAAATCGACTACAAAAAAAAATAAAAAAATTAAGTGAGTACTTTCTTACTTCTATGATTCCTAATAACTGATTTTGATTCACCAAATGACTATATCTGCCTGTGTTTTTTCTTAACTCCACATAATTTATCTATAATATTACAATAAGAATTAGCAATATATGTGTGCGCTTAGTAGTAGATATTATTGGATCCTTATTTTTATCATATTCTGTATCATCTTGTTTTATTCCCATTGTTATATTAATTCACTAATTGTAAATTTGCAGCATTATTATTTACTTCAAAATCCTTTCAGTTATTTATATTATTTTTTTTTTTTATAATAATTATTTTATTTTTATTTTTTACTTTATTTTAATTTTAGTAGTTATTAATTATTAATTGAATTATTAGTTGTATCACCTGAGATCTGTTTATATTGTTCTTATCAAGCTTAAAAATTGTATAGTCTCCACAACGCCCTAATATTCTAAACTGTAATATTTACATTTTACTTATGTCTATCATTTTAATGTGACCGATAGATGTCATCTGGTAGGACCATATTGGATGTAATTTTTTAAATGATTAAAATAAATGAAAATACTCCATATAAAGGTGACGATTATAAAAGCTACAAACATTTAAAAATAGAGGGCAATAAGTATATTCCAGAAAATTAAAATTACAAACATTCTAATAAGGTTAAACTGACAATTATGTAAGTTAATAAAATATTCTCCTTTCTCTAAACGTGTCATTTGAATTTATAACAGTTGTACACAGCAATATATATTATTGTTGTTATTAATGATAAGTGTACATGAAATGTTGTTACATATAAATGAGATAAAATAAAAAAAAAAAGTTCATAATTGGAAATTCTTTAAACTTCACCTTATTAAAGAAGTGAAATCATAATAATCTTACTTGTGTAAGATCGTATCATACTTATAATTCAATGATGTTCAGAAAAAATTTTGAGGGGCCCCTATATCCTAACGTGCCATGGACCCCTATTTCATTAAATACGGACCTCAATAAAAAATAGATAATAACATTTAACTAAGATAACTTAATTAGTTCTTCAACTTAAGCAAAAAATTATATCTACCTGATGAGGAAATAACACCGAGATTTCTAACTTTTAATAATTGTTGTTATTGTACTATCCGATTTGATGGGTATGTAAATTCAGCATTCCGGATCTCCAGCGAATATTTAAAAAGGTTAATGGATTCAGAGGAGTAGACCTAGAAGTAAGTGGGAGGATTTCATTAACCAGTTACTTATATATATGAATATGTTATGGTGTCTATGGTTTTCAAGCATATTTTTTTTTCTTTTGTTCTTACATTTATTTTCTTGGATGTACTTTAGTATAAATATTTTCTTTATTCTAGTTATAGTTTCTCAGTATGTTGGAATTATCATTATTATCATTACAATATTATCTCAACATTCCCAAATATTTTGGAGTGGAGTGGCTCAGTGGTTAGGCACTGTGCTAATATATCCAAGGACCCGGGTTCGAATCCGACTGTGCCAGATAATAATTTATATTTTATCTGTAGCTGTGAGTCAACCCTGTAAGTTCGGGGGCGCAAATCAACTTCTTGCACATCCGTTGGTCTAGTAACTACTTTGTTACAAAGAACTTCATGACCCATCATGAATTGTAGTAGAACAGATTTATTTATTTATATTCTTAAATATGTATTTAAATAAAATACAGCTAAATAATATTGGATAATAATACCATGATTATTTAAAATGTTTCTTTTTTACTTTTCGGCTGACGTTATCTTATCTTGTTAAATATTAATCAAAATTAGTAAGGAAGTTACCTTTTATTAAGATGGCTCATTTTAAATTTATATTCCATAATGTTTACAAAATTGTAATAATCTGCAATTTTATAAGGTAAAATCCTACGATTAATCATATTTCAGAAAAAATGTGATTACTCATTACTATTCAACGTACTTGAAAAAATAATTTTATGTTTGAAAATCTCGGAAACTGTTGAACGTAAACATTTCCAATAGGGCTCTATTTGAAGCTCGTTAAATGACGAAATATTAATTTTGATGATATTTGCCACAAGATATTCACGGAATGTTGTTCTTCGCAAAAACGTTTTTTCTCTAAAGATATTAAACGTAAGTAATTTTATCAGGAAAATTTATTCTTTAAAAGACTTCAATATTTTTTTGTGTTGATAAGATGGGTGCTTTTCAAGTTATTGAGGACAAAATGAAAAATGTGTGAAAGATTATTTTTTCCTGAATAAAATAAATTCTCTAATTTGTAGATCTTCATATCTATCTTGTTATAAGTCCCAAGTCACTTTGTTACTTTGTCACAAATAAAATCATTCATAAAGACCTCAATGTT
>NW_027105456.1:128525-129731 GCF_000696795.3 Halyomorpha halys | reverse complement strand
AAAAAAAAAAAAAAAAAAAAAAAGGATTGCAAAGGTATATGAATACGGTATAACTGTCCCGAAACGTTGTACATTAAAAATATAGAATAGGTTATATTCTATGTGGAAGTTTTTTTCACCTCATAAATTAATATAATCAAACTTCCTAAAAAGAAAATCTAGAATAATTTATACATATATATTATCTGTAATAGTTACATTATTTGCATTTGTTTTTACATTAACTGTAGCTTCCATTATTTTAATATTTTTTGTGTGATTTACTGGTTCTAATATTTGTGGATTTTTAAAATCAAAAACGTTAGTTGCATGCATTGATTTAAAACTGATATTAAAGATTTTTGAATTTGTAAATTTATACAATAATTGGGAGAACTGAAGACGGATCGAGGGAGGGCAAAACGTTATTACAGATAATCTTTAATCAGGTATTTGCGTCATTTATTAATAATTTACATAAGATTTTTCATAAAGGAAAAATAATTATAAAATGTTTAAATTAAATTTACTCAATTTTTTTTATTTGAACATTTGAGAACTATTGTTTTCTGTAACAATAAATTTATTTATCTTGAACCCTGACGGTTGTGAGAGAAACTTCCTGACAAGAAAGAGTTCCCCTGGAACAACATCCCGCTCTAAATTGCCCAAGGACCTAAACAACACAGTTCAAACAATGACAGGCCACTAAGCAGAAATGTCGATTGTTCTTACGAAAGCATCTGATAAAGGAGATTCTCTTCCTTGCTTAGATCAGCGGATTTCGATACACATATGGAACCAATAATTTAATGGGGTAATTTTTCGAAATTCCAAAATAAATTTTATTTTAAACATAATTTTCCTTAATGATTTTATATATTCTTGTTTGAGTGTGGTTTATTTTATTCTTAATTTAAAACAAATTTGATCCTTTTTTTTTTCTCTCAACTTTATTCTTTACAATTTTTCCAACGTTTCGACCCTCAGGCCATTCTCAAGGATATCTTCATATTGATGTCATATCCTTTTTCAAATCTTAAAAATGCAGGCTAATTGCCTTTGTCGCATCTTTAAATAAATTAATCATTAAAATAATATCATAATAACTTAATAAAATTTTGTTTTTTAAAATAGATTTCCTACTTACATAACCTTTTCTAAAAAATTTATTAAATTTTACAATTTATATTTTATTTTTTACAATTTTAATTTTTTTTTAAATAA
>NW_027105456.1:123422-128454 GCF_000696795.3 Halyomorpha halys | reverse complement strand
ACACGAATAACAGAACATATAAGAATAAATTAATTATAGATTTTAAATATATTAAAAAATGTTTGTGTTATAAGCAGAATAATTAGTAATGAATGTTAATTAAATTATATTAAAAATGTAAATTAATGATTAAGAAAAAAAAATTATTGTTACATGATAAGGTGATAACGGAGTCCTAACCTGTTGAAGGTAGGTTCTGTTTTAAGTTGCAAAGAAGGAGGAAAAGTGTTTTGTAAAACTTTTAAACTAAGAAAAAAATTTTTAGAAAAGGTTATGTAAGTAGGAAATCTATTTTTAAAAACTAAATTTTATAATTTTGTTATGATATTATTTTAATGATTACTTTATTTAAAGATGGGACAAAGGCAATTAGCCTGCATTTTTAAGATTTGAAAAAGGAAATGACATCAATATGAAGATATCCTTGAGAATGGCCTGAGGGTCGAAACGTTGGAAAAATTGTAAAGAATAAAGGTTGAGAGAAAAAAAAAAAGGATCAAATTTGTTTTAAATTAAGAATAATTTTCCTTATGTTAAAAAACTTATGATAAGGTCAAGCATATACAAAAATTTGAAATTTAAGTGCCTACATTTTGATTCTAGGCTTTTATCAGTTCAAAAAGAAACAGATGTAAGTAGAAGAACCATAATAATGGATTACGAAAGAGGCATAACTAGAGCGGGAATTTTGAGTAGTATATGCCTGAAAATACACGAAAGTGTTTTAAACGCTGGAGAACATTTTGAAATTCCTACTTATACAATTTTCCCGCCCTGTAGAGATCAAAAAAATAATGAAAGAATGGGTTATCAAAATTACATGTACGTGAAAAACTGACTACACATATGTACATAAAATTAGAGAAACACCGGTATAAACTGCTCTCACAACTAATAGGGCATAGATTCGAATTTGATACATCCAGTAGCATATACCGCTACAAAAACAATATCAAGAAATATTTAATACAAATAACCATAGAAGTATATAACAATCTCAAATAGCCCTAATCTCTTAATAAAATAATAACACTTATAGTAATAATAATTATGAGAGATAATTGACCGTGGATGACTTGTACGAGGAGAAGATGGTTGGGGTGCAGTCAAAATGAAACACAAATAAGTTGGTGTGACTTATGTAATTGTGCCAACGTTTCGGCTAGAGTTTCTAGCCTTCATCAGGGCTAAGAACAGAACAAGATAACAACGAATCAGTATAGAAAATAAAAAATAAAATATAAACAGAATGACAAAGTGAATAATTTAACAGAATGGAATTGATAAAATGAAGTGATGAGAGAAGTGGGGAAAAAAATTAACATGAGAACAATATAATCCCAAAACATCAGCTCAATATCTAATCTTTATGAACCTCAAAAATATATTTAAATACATATTTTAAACATTATTAGATATATATTTTTTAAATACAGTTATATGACACCAAAATTAGCTATAGTTCCTCTCTCTACCTTATTTTACGCTGTAAGAAGAGAAGCCTGAGAATGCAGCTCAAGATGCAGGATTTTTTTCTCAAGCTAAAGAAAAGCTTGCAGCTGCGCAGAAGGAGCAGGTAACTGAAGGAAAATTGAGATTCGCACATGTCCTTAAGGACATTCTCCCATTCCATTTTATTCTATTTTAAATAATATAATTATTTAATAATATTATATAATTATTATCCTGTTTGAAACAACGCACTATAGTAAATATATTGCGAATTTGATGACCATGAGAATACTAAGACTGTCATTGAAGAAGAATCGATCTAATATATGTTTTAATATAATCTATATCTATATAGAATACTTGTAAATGTGTAGTGGATTTTCATCAGTTCATCATACATTTAAAATATGTATGCTATATAAAGAATTATGCTCACGCTTAAACTGTGCTGCGGATTTTATTATAGCTTTAAGTTTTTATTTTTATTTGCCTATCTATGAAATATGTAGTAAGGAAGTGCTGTTATCGTCAAATATGGAATCCGAGCTTTTAACGGAAAATAATGGTTTTAAGAACCATTTCAAAACAACTTCCTCTAAAATGTCTTTTATTTGAAATAATTATTCATTTCTTATTCTTTATAATAATAATTATTGAAAAAGGATAATCTATGGAAAAATTTAATAACTAAAGTAGAAATATAATTAAAAGTTTTCGGAATAACAGTAATAATATTGGTGTATAATATAACGTTGGTCAATAATCTAAGAAAAAAGGATATCCAGATCAAAAATCATAAAGGTTCGGGAAAACCGTTGACGATTTTAGAGGATGGGCACAGGGAGAACCTCTTTTCCAAAGAAGCAAATTGTAGTTTAAGTATTTATTATTAATTTACTTTTTAGATAAATTTTAATTTATTTTTCTAAATAAAAAAAAAGGATTAGTAGAGGGGATATAATGAGAGAGATGTAGAAAAATAAATTGAAGAAACATAGAAAAAAAATTAAACCAAAATACATATAAATAAAGAATAAAATACAAGGAAATACCAAAAAAAAAGTATTATTATTATATTCTTCTTCTAAAAATTTTTCTACTTTTTATTTTTTATTGTCACCCTCCCGTAACGTTTTCTTTATAAAAAACACTTAGTCATTGCTGTAACGGCTTTTTTAATTCTGAGTTTTACCACCATTTGCGCTGTAACCATTAGGCGCTTGATCTTCCAGCGAACAGGTTCGTTTTTATTCTTCTTTTTTGTTTTCTTTCCCCCTTCTTTATTTTATTCTCTCCCCTTATTTTCTCCACTTTTATCCATTTTCCTTACCCGCGTTATAAGTTTTGTACACTATACTTATAATTTGCCTCTTTATCATCTATTATTGTTACATATATTTTCTTCCTCTCAATTTTTATTTTCTTTTCATATTTAAATTTTAAATTAATACTAACTAATATGTTCATACTTCTTTGCATTATATAACTTTATTTTTATTTCATTTCCTTAAGTAAGTTATTGTACCCGCTTTTTCAATTACCTATGTATACATTTTATTTCCCGCTTCTCTCATCACTTCATTTTATTAATTCTATTTTGTAAAATTATTCATTGTGTGTAAAATTATTCTGTTTATACTTTCTTTTTATATTTTTTTATTTTTCTATACTTACTGTGGTTGTTATCTTGTTTTGTTTTTAGCCCTGAAGAAGGCTAGAAACTCTAGCCGAAACGTCGGCACATTAAAATAAGTTAATCATACTTATTTGTGTTTTTCATTGACCGTACCCCCAACCATCTTCTCCTCATTTATCATCCACGGTCAACTATCTCTCATAATTATTATTATTATGTTTTTAGAATAATTTTAACTATACAATTTAAGCAGCATTGGGCAGCATACCTTTCATAAGAAAATGTTTATTTCTTTTTCTATTACATTTTTTTATCCCTACAGCAATATTAAAATATTGGGCTTGGAACCCTATTTAACTATTTAATATGAGCTAACGTTTCGCTCTACGTTCCAGGTCTTCATCAGGGCTAACAAAGATGCAAAAAACTAAAATAAAGTAAGAGAATAAGATAACATGAAATAAAATTAATCTATGGTGTGTTTAAAAATGGTGTAAGATATGAGCCGTTCAGTGCACACATCGATTAACTCCATTTTTTGAAAAATCTTAAATTTAAGTGTCAAAGCACTTGGTATAGTCATTACTTTTTATATTTATTATAGCTTTCCTGAATAATACAGATTAACACCATTAAACGCCAATTTTTTTTTGGCAATTGAATAATAAGTAAATTATTTCAGAAGCCATTGAGATTAACTCCATACTCTAATGTAAATCGTTTCAACAACGCAATTATATTATAATATTATTTGTTCCGGCCCTGCATCATCGCTCTTTTTTTTTAAACAGCCGCAGGTGCTAAACGATATTGGTAACAAAATCACATCGGCAAACAGATGAAAAGAAGCGCAATGCAAACGGAAGTTAGTATAACAGTGATCTCGCACGCTGAATGTTATTGTATACTTCACCAATATTATATGGACTACATATTCTCTTGGTATTTTCAACATTAATCCCAGATAGTTTTTAAAGAAATAAATATTATACCGTTATAATCAAGATGGGTAATAATACTAATAATAATGTGGATGAGGAAAACACTGATGGTTCTTCAATACGATTTATCAACAGAAAATCTGGTCCAAGAAGACGTTTATCGTTTTCCCCGGATTCATCTGATTGCAACAGTACAAATTTCCCAACAAACACATTGATTGGAAGTAAAAGAAGTCGTAATCCTGATTAATGGACACGAAATTTACAAAAGCATAACAGAACAAAAGGTTTGGCATACAGGAATAAGGGAGGAAAAATAAAAACATTTGTGGATATAAAGTGCAGATGCATATCTGCATCAAGAACTGTAACATTACTGACGATAATTTTTTTGCTATTCTTTCTTATTAATTTTATATACCATTAGATGAAAGCTATATCTGTATTTATGCATTCCACATTATATATTTGAATTTATATTATAACAGGAATTTTAGAAAACAATATACAGTACTTCATCCGTTTCTCAACTTTTTGTTTTATGGAGTTAATCGATGTGTTCACTGAACGACTCATATGTGAACTGCAAAGTGGGGCGAAAAGTTGGCTCATTATGAATATTTTATGTAGTATTTTGGTTATTCTGACCGCACCTGTGAACCATAGACCTTTTAACAAATGCACACTTTCAATCAATAATTTTCCAAGTAAGATTTTGATTTAACATGAGCTGTAAAACATCAGTATGCTAAATCAAATACTTATCTTAATTCTTTTTTTTTTTGGTCCCTTCTTCCTTAGAGACAATATCTGAATCCCTGACTCTAGGGATAATTTTGTCTGAATTTTAAATGCGTTATTCAGTTAATTTTCAAAATTAAATTATTTAAATTTTAATTTACAGTTTCGGCACTAGATTATCACAATGTAAAAAAATTTCTTCCAAAAATAATTCTATATTATTTAACTATTTAATATTAACTAAAAAATCATAATTTACTAT
>NW_027105456.1:117998-118327 GCF_000696795.3 Halyomorpha halys | reverse complement strand
TAACTAAAAAATCATAATTTACTATATACTGAAATATATTATATTTCTAAATATACTATGTACTAAATATATTAAAATATACAGTATACTAAAAAATACTATATATTAAATACACTAAAATATATATTGGTTAATTAATTAAAAATTAATAAATATTCCTTGGGTATATACGTTATGGCGAAGTGAAGATGGTCCTAACTTGACACCTTGAAAATTAGATTTTTTTAACTAACTAAAAAATCATAATTCACTATATACTGAAAAATATTATATTTCTAAATATACTATGTACTAAATATATTAAAATATACAGATATTATTTAACTATT
>NW_027105456.1:108689-116731 GCF_000696795.3 Halyomorpha halys | reverse complement strand
TATATACTAAATATATTAAAATATACAGTATACTAAAAATATACTATATATACTAAATACACTAAAATATATATTGGTTAATTAATTAAAAATTAATAAATATTCCTTGGTATATACGTTATGGCTTACTGAAGATTGTCCCCAATAGACACGTTCAAAATTAGATTTTTTAAATTTTAATTTACAGTTTTGGCACTAGATTATCACTATGTAAAAGAATTTCTTCCAAAAATTATTCTATATTATTTAACTATTTAATATTAACTACAAAATTATAATTTACTATATACTGAAATATATTAAAATATACAGTATACTAAAAAATACTATACACAATAAAATATATATTAGTTAATTAATTAAAAACTAATAAAAAATATTAATAAATATTCCTTGGTATAAACGTTATGGCGTAGTGAAGATGGTCCCTACTAGACACCTCCTGCTCCGTAGTGACAGTGTATTAGAGCTAGTCCTAATTACGTGTAATTACATTTAATAGTCCCCGAAGAGTTGAGTTCTCGTGTGAAGTAACAGCTCTCCCACAGTGGCCAGATCTTGTGTAAGATCGTCCATGGGATGGGAACTGTGTCTCTCAGGAAGGATACTTCGGGAGGGCGCCTTCTTCTTGTGTGATGTTCCACTGTATCCTGAACAGAGTTGTGCTAAGAGGGTACTCGGTACGTGTCAACGATTCCTTTGCTTCTACACAAAATGTTTGTTCAAATATTCAAATAATTATGAAACAACATTTCAAACTCATGAGAAACCTTAAGTATGGTTATGAGGAATTCATTCCAGTATGTCAGTACTAAAAAAAATGTTACTCATTAAGATGTTGAGATGAAAAACAAAATTGTGTTTTTTAAACATTATCAATATTTTAAATTTGTTTGTTCTACGTTTTGGGCTTCCCCATATCCATATACTGATATTCCTACAATTATAACAATTAATTTAACTTTGATTAAAAAATAAATTTTATCCCATTAGAGTCTCAAAATAATTTATTTTCTTTATAAGTCCAACGTTTTGGCCAATTCGGCCATTCTCAAAGAGAATCCATCACAAAGCGTTTATTATATGTATGATTTTTAACAATTTTAAACAAACAAATGCAAATTTAGAACCACATTAATTTTTAAAAACTTTATGCAGGCTATTCTGTCTAGGTCAGTAATTTCAGTCCACAGTGACCCTATGAGACATTAAACATTTGAGAATCATACAAATTTATTAATAAGCAGGATGGCCGAAACGTTGGACTTATAAAGCAAAATAAATCGTTTTGAGACAAATGAGATTAAATTTATTTATCAAAACAATAATTTAACTCTACCTATAATTTAACTATTCCTAAGATTCTGTAATTCCATTCCTTAGAACACCCGTCAGCTTCCAGTATCCTCCCTCGTGGAGGGGAAAACCCCCCACTTCGACTAGGTTCCTTGGTCTATGGAGGGCTATCTGCAGGTTTGGAGTTGGGACTGAAGAGACTCATGAAGGGTTTCGTAAGAATTATCTTTGGGTTCCCTAGGCGCTCTCTAGTCTCCCGCTGGTATTCCGAGTTGAAGTGGCTCTATCCAACCTCCCGAAGGCAATACCTCCTTGGTGTTATCCTATTCCAAGTTCTTGAAATAAAAAAACCTACTTATATCCTTGATCTCCATACTCTTCGTACATCCATCTATTCATTAAACACCAGATACAAACCAACTGATCTATATATGCCCTCCGTATATGCCTACCTATAGTACCTTCTTCAGCAAATCCTTCGTCATACGTGCAACCACCTTCTGAAATTCTCTCTCCATCACCATTCGCCAATCATCATCGATTCTTTCATCCCATACGGGACGTATGTCCCAGAATAAAATTATGTTTTCATTTCATATGAAAAATAAACAGTCTCGAAAAAGTGAACAGATAATATATAAATTAATTTAACATTGTTAACAATTTTTTATGTAATAATTAAAACCTTATGACCAATTTTACTTCATTTTGTTAAGTACATCTATTTCTTTTTGAAATATTTTCATGTAGGTCACATAAATTAAAATTTGCAACACATTGTTTAAACAATGTCGTTCACTAGTGATACATTCAGCTGCCCCGTTAGCACGAACCAATGATAAGTTATAATAGCTGTTATCTCTTTGAATATATCGATATACATGTGTTATGTTTGTCTACCTCTCTTATTGATATGCCTATATTAAATATATTGCTGTTAAAGACAGTTTTAAGTTATGTTTTTAGTCATTAATACTTTTTGTATTTTTTGTACATAGTATAATTCAAAATTAAAAGCATTACTTAAAATTGTTTATAATTAACAAACTGTAATAGACAATCATAAGTAATAGTTACTAGTCTTAAATTATACTATGTACATGTAGTTTTCAATAATTAGTTAAAGAAATTATTTGTTCTAAGAAACTATTTTTTTCTATGTTCGGTGTGATATGCAAACAATATTTATCGTATTTTATTTCTGAAATGTCTTCCTCCGGTTGGAGTTTTACTCCGTCTCATCTTTATGTAATTCGTGACCTGATTTTTTTTCCTTCCCTTCTGTGTAAATAATTTATTTCAGGATTATTAATCCTATACATAAATGAATGTTTAAAAGCATTGTATGTATAACTGTTTGGCAAATGAAGTTCCAATGAGACAGTTGTGGTAGAAAGCGGCGGAAGTGCGTAACCCTAAACCAGTTCCCAACGAGGCAGGTCCACATCCCGTCTTGTCCCTGCCACCTTCATATCATCAAGGAATATCGATTATTCATCGATAATAAAGTAAATTCTATATCGAACTTTTTTATTGTACTCTGAATTAATAAAAACGCCATTGTATAGTTAGTACTTATTACTATACTTACTATATCTTAATCAGCTATTTATCTTTTTACTAAAATTTATTTTAATTTTTAAAAACCTCTTATTTGTGACGATATACAAGTACCATTTCAATATTTTGTTCTTGGCGTTATTTTTATACAAATATTTTAAAGAACAAATCATATATTTCATTAAAAATCAACAATTTTTAGGAAAAAATATTTAAATTTGTTATAGAGAGGGAGAAAATTTAAATATTATAAATAAGCCTCCCAAAAAATATAGGTATACATCTGTATCCTTAGACGTTATCTTCAACCTTAGACATTAAAAATTATACATCATTTATTTGTATTAATTATCCTATATACGTTCAAAAAAAAAAATTATAGCATAAAATAATTAATTTCAATGTGATTATTGGAAACGAAAAATATCGATTAGTCTACAAATCGTATTGAGGGAGGGCTGTGTATGCAAAACTATCGATTGGTCAGCAATAGTTATGCATGTCTTATAGTCAGAAAATATTTAATTTAACATTAAAATTAATAATAAATAGATATTATATTCAGATTATATATATTATTTAAAAAGAAATTTAATAATTTGTATGAAAAATATTGCATGGTCCTACTGCAGTGAAAACAATTTTTTTCCTTGTATTTTAGCGTAAGTAACAATCAACAGGTTTGTTTAAAATT
The DNA here is from genome assembly GCF_000696795.3 of Halyomorpha halys. NCBI lineage: Eukaryota > Metazoa > Arthropoda > Insecta > Hemiptera > Pentatomidae > Halyomorpha > Halyomorpha halys. The sequence continues at coordinate 113,181 of NW_027105456.1, read as the reverse complement.
TATTGTCAGGGCTAAACAGTTACTTTCATGAATATCGTGACAGTATTGGGTTTGACCTGATAGTTGATAGCTGTCGTGCTAAATGCCACATGTATACACTTTGAAAGTGGACTATCTCCCTTAATAATTGTGGAATAACATGCTGTGCGATGTCTTATTTTTTAACGTTTCAATTCTTGCGTAGCGATGTTAAAGAGCAGCCATGTTTGTGCTGAAAGCACTTTGCGAATTTTAATTAATAAACATTTATACAGCTTAGTTCTATATCCACAATTTTTCAACTTTCTGTACCAGGTTAACTGTTAATGTGGAAACTTTTTCACTGTCTTAATTTTATTTTTTGTGTCTCAAGTAATTATACCTAGTGTATTAGAGTAACCTTCTATATGTTTATTTTATGTGTGTGATATTAAAAAGTAATCCGTACTGTAAACCATCTGCATAAAACCTTCGGTAAAGGACATTTTGTCCGCTATACAGAGATTTCCGTTAATAAGGGATAAATATCAGAAGATGAAAATGAAATCATAGAATTACGCAATTTTTGACAACTGAAGCTATCATAGCTCGCAAGTACGAAAAAAACAGCATGATTTTTATATTATATTATGTAAAAAATCGTAACATTCTAACTAAGTAACGTTCATCCATCTTTTTCCTGAATAAATTTACAATTATTTTCTGAATTATAGAATACTTCCGAAATGTTTTGTAAAAGATGCATTAATATTTTTTTAAGGATAGTTGATTGACCGTGTGATATATATGAAACGAAGATGGTCCGAGTGCCACCAAAGAAAAAAATTGAAATAGTAATTTGAACCAGAGATAAAAAAAAATGAGGGTTTTTAGCCCTGATGAAGTTCTGCAAAGTGGGGCGAAACGTTGAGTCACATTAAATAGTGTAATTACTATTTGAGTTTTTTCTTTGTCCGCACCCGAACAATCTTCCTTTAATATTATTACTTTTTTGTTAACAGAATTAACATCTTTTTTTGGACTGAACTAGACATAATAGCTCTAGCAAAAATATGTATCTTATTTTCAATGTAAACTTTTCACATTCAATAAAAATTACAATTAAGACTAAAAATCTAAGTATAGAGATTGAAATAATAAAATAAATTAAAAGTATTTCTGAATAAAATGAAATGGGGTTCACAATGAAACGACTATGTTTTTTTTCTATTTATTTTTAAAAAAAATTAAATTTTTAATTACATATCTTGGCTCAGTAATTTGATATAAAAATTAATTATTATTTCATAATTATATGCATTTGAACATTAAATATATAATGTATACTTTTTGTCTACCATAAATTTTCGTTAATACTATTAGGCTTTCAGCAAAAAAAAAAAAAAAAAAAGATTATGTTATATATCTATAACTTTTTCCAAAATAAATTACTCACAATTTTTTTTTTTAATTAACTTTTATAGGATTAAAAATTTCAGATATCCAATGAAGGTTTCCAAATTATTGAAATATTGGGGTATTAAATTAAAATCCTTTGAATCTAATAAAAAACTGTCCGTTAAAGAGATTTGTCCGTATACAGAAGGTTGAGTGTGCATATATATTCTGTGCAACGAACCAATTGTCTTATTATTATTGGAATAACAATTAACATTTTTCCCTACGTAATTTATGTAAACTATTACAACAAGTAATTAATTTAATGCAAAACCTATTTAACGAAGTCCGTAATTTACAATTAAGGTCTGATGTAATGGCTTGCTTCGTGGAGATGCAAGTCACTGCTTGTAAAAACTATTTTTATTCGAGTTCAGTTATGCAATATTTTTTTCTATGCAAAATAAATCTGGTTAGTGACGTAACAGGTAGGAATAACAAGTCTATGTTTAATTTAAAACTGGATGAAATATTGTTAATAGAATATGATTTTCTTTTTTTTTTTTTTTTTCCAAAAGTAATTTTCTTATAATAAATCCATTGTCATTGATGTGACTTATAATATATATGTTTTTCAATCGTAATATATACTTAATATATCTTTAAAAAATTAAGAGAACTAGTAATCTTACAAAATGTGCATATTTTTATATGTAGACTACAAAGGTGTACCGTCAAAACTAGGCGGGGGGGGGGAACGAAAACTTTAAGAAAATTATAAATTGGAGAAGATGATGGAGGGGGGGGGATAGAGGCAGTCAATAAAAAGAACATAAAAAAAAAATTATTCGTGCCAACGTTTCGACCTGAGTTTCAGGTCTTCATCAGGGATTTTGTAGCATAGGGGTCCTACCTAAAACTGAAAATTATAAATACAATATTTTCTTGAAAAAAAATTTTTTTTTATTAATGTAATTAGAAAATAGGTTAATGCAAATATTCAGTAATGAAATGTATCTCTTTATTTATTTGTTTTTAAGGTAGAAACAAATAATTAAAATCAAATACAAATAAGCTGAAAATCAGTCAAAAAATCATTGGCTTTCTTCACTAATCGCAACCACTTTTTCAAAATACATTTTTACAAACTTTAAATATATTTTTTTATCAACTGCAATGTATACGTTGTTGTATTATTTGTTCGTAAATATGAAAAAATTGTTATAAAGCTGCAGAGTATGGCTGATAATTTGATTTCAATGTTCCGCTTTTGCGTTTTTTTTTTTGTTTTTAAGGGGAGGGAGGAAAATTTATATTGAAAGAATAATATGACTTACTTTTTACTAACATATCAATTTAGTATCGTTGAGTACAAATCGTACTGAAATACAGATATATGGATTATCTACCTACGTAAAAAACATCAATAATTATTTAAAGAGCCAAAAAACTCACATCCAGGGGAATTAAAAGAAACATGGATAATAAATAATTTATAATACATATGAAATATGTATGAAACTATTGCTTGAAAGTTTTCTCTTGTACAATCGCTTCAAAGTCCATGGTTCACGGATTTCCATTCCTCGCGTTCTCCTGGTATATAGGACCTCCTAGAAGGAGAAATTGGGGAGTGCATTATTCAAAATAAATACCATCTGAGAAAAAATTACTCCTTAAATGGATAAAAATCGGACTAGTGACAATTACTAAATTAGTTTAATCAATTCCAAAAAATTATATTTTAATTAATATTTGCATGTAGTTATAACTATGTTTAAATATATTCATAAATTATAGCTGCATTTGAATATATTATAACCATATTTGCGACTATTTTTATCGTGAATTTTGTTTTTTTATATTATACAGTGTAATTTTATATAAATTAATGTGCAATAACTCCAAAAAAAATATATGAGAATAAATTGATAAAAAATAAGTAAAAATAAAATAAGTTTGGAATATTTCTTATAATAAAATGAAGGAACTGAGTTGTGATACAAGAAAAGGTTAGATGTGGTACTGGACGTGCGCTCTCTTGGTCATGCAATGAACTACTTTAGTTTGGGTTGCTGCTACTAGGTGTCGTTCTCAGCGCCAAACAGCTCAAATTTTTTCAATTGGTTTATGTAATGTTGTTTTCTTTTGTTTTTTACTTTAAATCAACATTTACTTAAACACTTCAGACATTTTCAAAATATAACATCAATGTTAAGTAAATCTTTCGTTTTATCTAGTTCCTTGTTTGACTAATTACCTATTTTCTAAAAGAGAAGAGTTCATATTTTTCTTTTGTAATAGTTTTCTTTTTTTTCGATTTTCTTATTTTTTTGAATGTTGTCTAGTGCAATTAAATTTTAATTAAGATAATCTTTAAACAGGACTATCAGAAAGTTAATTTTTTTTTCTAATATTCAACAGAATCGATTTGTATCTTTTCATGTTATTTTTTGTTGGACGATTAAAAGTTTTTTCCACAATAACCCTCCCTTAAAAAGTTTATTTTCTAAGATTGATCCAGACATATTATCATTTTTTTATCAATTGATCAATACCAAATTTTTATTTGAATAATTTTAAATCTTATAAGTTTTGGGGGGATTAATATGAGGATTTTTCTATAATCGATTCAAAATGTACCCTATCAACAATTAAAAAAAAATGTTTTGTGACCTGAACCAATCTTTAATATATTAAATTGTCAAATGTCTTTTCCTAGTCACTTCAGCTATATACCTGATCCTATTTAATCGTATCAGTTGGAAATATTTTTGAGTTGAATTGACTTCTATTTTAAAATTTAAATGAAGTTTAAATCAAAACTAAAATCATTATTTTTGAGTACATTAGTATAACTTCTAATGAATGAAATATTCCAAGGGTCATTAGAAGTTAAACAGTAGGGTGTACATTTTCAATTTAATGAATGTTTTACTTAATTTTATAATTTAATCAATATTTATTAGTTATGATTATTTCATTTCTATTTCTATTCTCAATATTAAAAATTATATGATGCCTATATGATCAGAAATATAAAAATGTTTCAATTTCCTTATGCTTTTCAATTTCATGTTGAAATCTCTGTGATTTCCGTTTAACTATTTTCATTAAATGATGATCAAAGATTATA